>NC_056732.1:1596969570-1597172298 GCF_019279795.1 Protopterus annectens | reverse complement strand
TTATTGTTCCTTTAGTTCCCCGACTCTCTTATTCATACTATCTTCACTCAGATCCATTGTTGTTCCTTTAATTCCTCACCTCTCCTATTCACACTATTTTCACTCAGACCCATTCTTGTTCCTTTAGTTCCCCACCTCTCCCCTTCACACTATCTTCACTCAGACCCATTATTGTTCCTTTAGTTCCGCCTCTCTTATTCATACTATAGGTTCATAGGTTCATAGGTTCATACTAGGCTATCTGCCCTAGGGCATTTATAAGCCTAGCCAGAGTGTGTGTGGCTTTCACCACCCCTTAGGGTGATAATACTATACCCATTAGTTTGCTGTGCCTCTGTCCAGCAGTGACACAGAGATGATTCCCGGGGTAAACCTACGATCTCCCATCCACTCGTCAAGATTTCTCTTGAACAGAGTCAGTGAGGGGCTCTGCCTCACATGGACTGGGATTCTGTTCCATAGTGTAGGGAGTCTCTGGGTGATGAATCTGTCCCTCCAGCACGTCCTATTTATATCTGTGTTGAGGTTTAAGTCTCTTGCTCTCGTGGCTCTGGTGGATTTGGATTTTTTGAGGTGGAGCATGTCCATTAATTCGGGCTGGACACGGCCTTGTATGTGAGGCACAGATCACCTCTGAGCAGACAGTATGCAACTGAATAGAGCTAGAGTTTCTTCAGTCGGGCATCGTATGACATATGTTTGAGTCCCTTTATCATTTGGTGAGGAACTTTTGGGGTCTTTCCAACTGCTGCAGGTGTCTGGTAAGGTACATTCCGAATGAGGCGTTGTACTCGATCATTGGTCTGATAAGTGAAGAGTACTGGGTACAATGACCTCTCCTGATCTGGATGTGAATCCCTTCATGATCAGGTGGGCAATGTAGAAGGTCTTCCTAACCACTTTGGCAATGTGAGTGTCAAAAGAGAGGTTACTGTCAACTTGGGTCCCCAGGTCCCTGATAACTTCTTCCGTGTTTAATGGATTACCACCTATGTGGTAATTAGGGGTTACCTTGTTTTTCTCAAAGGGTATGACTATACATTTTTTGGCATTTAGCTTAAGGCCATGGCTCTGGTACCAGTTATCCATTTCTATGAGACCTCTCTGGAGGATGTCTGTGTCTGATGGAGTGTCAATTATGGTGCCCAGTTTGCAGTCATCTGCAAATTTTGTCAGCCACAATCCCCCTATGTTTGCCTGCACTTCAGAAAAATAAAAGCCGAACAAGAGGGGGCCCAGGACTGAGCCATGTGGGACACCGTTCGTGACCAGCTTAGAGTCTGACATGGCACCAGCAACTCTAACCCTGTGTGTTCTGTCCTTGAGCCAGTTTGCAACCCATCTTGTGACATATGGGTTCCCCTGAGCTTTTCTATGATGCCCGAATGGGGTATTGTGTCGAACGCTTTTGCTAGGTCAAGGTAGGCTGTGTGAACTGCCTTACCCTCATCAATGGCCTTAGTGACTGTTTCGAAAAAGTCGACCAAGTTCAACAGGCAGGATCTGCCCTTGACAAAGCCAAATTGGGTAGGATACTATTTTCACTCAAACCAATTATTTTTCCTTTAGATCCCACCTCTCCCCTTCATACTATCTTCACTCAGACCCATTCTTGTTCCTTTAGTTCCCCACCTCTCCTATTCACACTATCTTCACTCAAACCCATTCTTGTTCCTTTAGTTCCCACCTCTCCCCTTCACACTATCTTCACTCAGACCCATTCTTGTTCCTTTAGTTCCCCACCTCTCCCATTCACACTATCTTCACTCAGACCCATTCTTGTTCCTTTAGTTCCCCACCTCTCCCCTTCACACTATCTTCACTCAGACCCATTCTTGTTCCTTTAGTTCCCCACCTCTCCCCTTCACACTATCTTCACTCAGACCCATTCTTGTTCCTTTAGTTCCCCACCTCTCCCTTCACACTATCTTCACTCAGACCCATTCTTGTTCCTTTAGTTCCCCACCTCTCCCATTCACACTATCTTCACTCAGACCCATTCTTGTTCCTTTAGTTCCCCACCTCTCCCCTTCACACTATCTTCACTCAGACCCATTCTTGTTCCTTTAGTTCCCACCTCTCCCTTCACACTATCTTCACTCAGACCCATTCTTGTTCCTTTAGTTCCCCACCTCTCCCCTTCACACTATCTTCACTCAGACCCATTCTTGTTCCTTTAGTTCCCCACCTCTCCTATTCACACTATCTTCACTCGGGCCCATTCTTGATGTTTCAGGTTCTCTGTGCTTGTTGGTTAGCAAGGAAAAAGGAAAATGAAGGGAAAAACACAGAGGTACAAAAAGGGCTACAGCAAATCCTATCAACAGAACCAATCAAAGTCAAACAAGTAGTTTGTGTATATATTAACTACTTCCCCACTACTCTACCTTTTCCATTAATTGCTACTTTCTGCCCTTCCACTTGTTGCCTGATGATCTCTGTTTAACACCAAATTCATGCAAGGGTTGACTTATACTTACATCCCAATATGTGTTTTAATAATCATAAACTCATTCCTGCTTTTATCTTGATTTGAAAAGAGAAATATATCTTTCAGTTTAACTTCTGGAAGATGCAACAAATAAGTCTTCATCATTTTGTAACAGATCAACAATAGTTTTAGTATTTTCTCAGAATTTCTTTCTACTTGTTTTCAGTCTTTCCCTTTTAATTCTCTTCAGGTATGTGCATTATAAGTTAATGTCAGTCAAAATATCCATCTTTATTTTTTCCTCTCTCTAGATAAGATTGTATTTGATTTGCTGGCAGGGCATATGCCTTCTTTTCATCCCTTGCGGCTCATTCTCTATTTTTTGTTTCTTGACTGACTTGACTAATTGTCTTCCTTATATTCTCCCACCCTTCTCAACATGATGCATGCATTATTGGTGCCTCCTATTAAAAAGTATTCTTTCTAAACTTGTGAAACTTGCAACTGACAGTCATTCCACAGTCTTGTTTTCTAGATTATTTTCAGCCTCCTGCATCCTTTGCTATCACTACACTTCTTGAGAAGTATTAATTAAATTGCACTATACTTCCCTCACTTTATATATGCTCACACTGAGATCATATACCTTTATTACAGAGATAATATTTTAATAGTATTTCCTCTTCCCCAAGGTGGTAAAACAGAGTTTACAAATAATTCAATAAATCTTTTTTATTCCATAAACCATAAACAGAGTAATGCTGATGAATCAAATCCACACTGCTTTAAGATACATCATCTTTGATATGTGTAATAACAACAGAAAGAAAGAAGGAAAAAAGGCTACAATATGTTCACACACAACCAGTATTAGGATAGGTAACAGACCATACAGCTTTGCAGGGTAGAGATGCTAGGAAATAATAATGGTAAAGAATATAGGGGTGCTGAGAGGGGGAATATATGGAAATGACTTCAGTACAGGCTCTTCAGGAGTGGCGAGTCCTTTACAAGAAGGAGTTGAGCTACTGACATTAAAATAATGGGAGAAAATGAGAGTATAACTAGGGGACAGCAAAGGATGAAAAAGTAGGAAGGCCCTGATTTGTGAGGACTTATTAAAATAGATGAGAGAGGCAAGGGAAAAGGTAAAGATGGTTTAGGGGAAGTAACAACTATGGAGCATGGAACGAGATAAAGGCATGTGTTACAGGCTGATAAAATTTGGGTCAGTCTGAGACTTATGTTCAAAGGTCCATTGGTACGTACTGGGCAGTAAGTATGCAGACCATTACAAGCCTAACCAATAACCCACATTTAAATGTTCCCTCCATCCTCACAGAGGGTAACTTAAGATAGATCAGTGGAGAATTTATGGCTGCCAACCCAATTATCTAAACCTACCTTAAAGGTGGCAAGACTATGACTCTGCTTGATATATAGTTGAAGTTTGCTCCAAAGGTGGGGAATACACTGAATATAAATTTTTATGCCAAACTGTCTTATTTGTCAGTTGATGAAGGATTAGTTCCTTTAACCTGGGTATTTGCAGAGCCATTTGTTCTGTGAATGAATAGTCAAAGACAGTTAGATCTTTCATGGTTCAGACTACATGCAGATCCCTACAGATAATTTTGTAAGCAATTGAGTACACAGAGAGTGCTACCAGTCTGTTCTAATAAACCAGATTTCTGAGGCCACAGATCTTTTTAGTTATGAATTCTGAGGTCTCAAACTGAGTGATATGCTTAGATGGGTCCCTATCAGATTATCAAAGTTTCAAAGCTTTGAAAGTCATATGTTCTGGACCATATGGCTCAAGTTTTGAAACTTCGAACGTTTTGAATGGAGATCGCTGTATAGTGCAGAATAGGTAATTTACCCTCTTCCACAATGTAGTGTGACCGCTGAGTTGACATATTTAATTTGCAGGGGGGTGGGGATGCAGAGAGGCTTGCCCCTTACAAAAACATTAAAAAAAGAATTTTTTTGTTTTTCATATTTTTTAATGTTCAAAGTTCCGTAACTTCGATCATATGGTCTCAACCATATGAATTTTGAAGTTTCGGAACTTCGATAATCTGACATAGATCTGTTTAGACAAATATCTGGCAAAATGGGCATTATACATAACAATGAGTCTGAAGAAAGACTTCCAAGTCAGCTACACCAATCAACAGGATGAGTAGAGATCTCTCTGAAAAGACAAATTGTGAGAGAAAAGCCAGTAAAGGCCTAGATGTCAGCAAAGAAGAAACTGGAAGAAAGTAAGAAAAAAATCAGTTAGACAAGGAGAAGAAAAAAATGATGGGGCTGAGCCTTGCAAAGGTTCTGCAAAAAGCAGTTAGATTTTAGCTGTGGTCTAGGAGTTGGCTTCCAGTAATTTAGAGAAAAAATAAATCAAATTAATTTCAGAAATGTTTAAAATAAGTGAGACACTGGAGAAATACATATAGTCAAATGACAAAAGGTGGAAAAGAATAAAAGAACCTTTAAGTAGTCATTCAGATGAGCTCATAAAACTAGAGACATTAGAGGTTGAAATGAAGAAAGGACTGTCTGAATATGAGACTTGTCAAGAACTATTTAAAAACAGTAGAGTTAAAAGACAGAGCACTCAGAGAAAATCTGAAATTTTCTGCTATACCAGAGGAACTGAAATGAACAGATTGCATTAATTTTATAAAAATATAAATAGGCAACTGGACTGGTATTCCACAGCAAAATTTGTGAAGTGAAAGGGTCGACTATTGTCTATGCTACATATCTGGCCATGAAAAAGCAGCCAATACGTATATTAGTAAAGCAGAAGAAAGAGCTGTTCCTGAAAGAAATTGTGGAAAAAGGAAAAATAAAAACTGTGGGCACAAGAGTGGTTGTGGAAATGATTATTCACTGTACACAAGGTAGAACAGAATTAAGTTTATCACTGCAATTAGGAAATGTTGAGAGGCAGATATGAGATTAAAGTTGTTAATAGCTAGCTTTTTTAGAATATTTTTTCTGGAAGTTCAAAGGCATTTCTAGAGGCAGAACAGGTTAAGGAGGAAGTAAAAAGTTTACCCAGCAAAGTATGAGCACCCGAGCTGAAAGGGACTCTGTTTCACATTCTTCTTACCACACAAGAACAATAGAGAAACATTCCAGTGAAACATTTTCAATTTTTCCAAAGGAAAATGATTAAATGACAAAAATATAGCTCAGGATCTGACTAGAAACATCAGGAGTACCATGGACGTAAATTAGAGACTAGTGTTGGGAAGATGTAGTAACAGAAAGGAAGACTGACAATGCAAAGGAAGAAAATAAATAGAAGAATTGTAAAGTCAGTTTCCATAAGATTCTATTTAGAACTAAGCTTCTCCAAGAAGAAGGGGCTAAAAATAAACTGGAAGTTTGTTAACTGTTCTAAATTGTGTAGGAGGAGCTTCCCATTCTGTCATTGTTTAGGAAGGCAATGAAAGAACTAAAAATGTAACTGTAAGCAATAAAAAGTTTTTTTCCTAAGTAAAATTTCGATAATAAATATCTTGAAGTAAACTCCATTTTATATCATAAAGTTGATCTTTATAGCATGCAGTGGTATTTTAAATGTGCGATGAGGGCCTCATCAGTGACTGCTATTTATACTAGTGATACTGAAGTAAAAAATTACTTTATCTTGACTGTAATGCATCTGTGGTTTACACTCTAGTAAGATAAAGGCTGGACATAAGCAATATAACATTGTGATCTTGGCTGCTGGATGAGATGTAAAAGTGTATTGATCATATAGGTTCATAGCTGTGTACTAGGCTAATGGCCCTGGAACCTTTACAAGCCTAACCCATAGAAGTGCCCTGGCATCATGCCACCCAACATTAGTTTCCAGTGCCTCTATGAAGTAGAACCACTGGAGTGATCCCCAGGGTGAACTATCTATTACTCATCCACTCATCAAGATTTCTCTTGAAGAGGGAGAGCTAGGTGCTCTGCTTGACATGTATGGAAAGTCTATTCCAGAGCATGGGCAGTCTCTGGGTGAGGAACCTGTCCCAGCATGTTCTGTTGATTGTGGTAATGAGGTTGAGGTCTCTGAAGTACGTGGTGTGGAGGGATTCGGATTTCTTTAGATGTAGCCTAACAGAGCAGGATCAGACATGGCTTTGTAAGTCAAGCAGAGATCTCTTCTAAGTAGGAGATATGAGACAGAGAATAGCTGGAGTATTTTGAGTCTTCCCATGTAGGACATGTGTTTAATGCCTAGAATCCTCTGTGTGAGGTATTTCTGTGGCCTCTCCAGCTGTTGCAGGTGTCTAGTGAGGTACATGCCAAATAGGTTATTATACTTGATGATTGGTGTAATGAGGGAAGAGTAGAGAGATGATGATCTCTTTCTTCCTGGATGCAAAACCCTTGCTAATGAGATGTGCCACATAGAAGGACTTTCTGACCACAGTGGCAATGTAGTGGTCGAAGGAGAGGATGCCGTCAACCTGCATTGCCAGATCTCTTATAAGGCCTTCAGTGTTCAGTGGGCATCCATCGATGTGGTAATTAGTGGGAACTGAGTTTTTACCAAAGGGGATGATGATGCATTTATTGGCATTACGCTTAAGGCCATGGTTTTGACACCAGTCATTTGTCTCAGTGAAGCCTTTCTGTAGGATGTTTACATCACTTGGGGAGTTAATAATGGCTCCCAGCTTGTAGTCATCTGTGAACTTAGTCAGACAGAGTCCCTTTGTGTTGGTCTGGACTTCTGAGAAGTAGATGCCAAACAGGAGAGGACCCAGGGCTGATCCCTGTGGAACTCCACTCATGACTGGTCAGCAGTCTGACTTGGAGTCTGCTACTTTCAGACTGCGTGCTCTATCTGTGAGTCAGTTTACAACCACCTAGTGATATAGGGGTTGATGCCTAGTCTGGTGAGTTTATCAATAATTCCTGAGTAAGGAATGGTATCAAAGGCCTTGGCAAGATCGAGGTAGGCTGTATGCACTGCCACATCCACAGCCCTGGTGACTGACTCAAAGAAGTCACCCAGGTTGAGCAGGCATGATCTCCCTTTCACAAAGCCAAATTGCCTGGAGTCTAGAGTCTGGAGATTTCCTATATCTTTGTTATTCAGGTCCATGATGATGCACTCCATAGCTTTACATATCAGACTTGTCAGGTTAATGGGATGATAATTCCCAGGGTCTGTAGTCGCCCCCCCTTTATGGAGAGGGATGACTGTAGCAGTACACCATTTGGTAGGGACAAAGCCTGAGGTGAGGCTGTGACTGAACAGGCCACACAGATGCAATGCCAGTTCACCTTGTAGTACATGTAGAATACAGCCAGGGATATTATTGGGTCCCATGGAAGCTGTATTCTTGGCCTTGGACAATGCAGCTTTAACCTGTGCTGCAGTAATGCTGGGTGCCTGGCATTCTTCCAGTATTGTGATTGGTCCTTTAGGGGGGAGAGAGGGGTATAGTAGGCACTGAATCTGTTGGCCAGTATGTTGGCAATATTTGTTGAGTCAGTATAGGAGGTACCATTGTGCAGTAACTCAGAGCAAATCTGGGTATTGCCGTGGAGGTTCTTGATATAACTATAGAAGGCTTTGTGATTGTTTTTAGTGTCTGCCACAATTCTGCTTTCATAGCTGGCTTTAAGGGATTTGATGAGGGATCTCAACTTTTTGTTGAGGCTAATCACAGAGTTTTTTTTTCAATTCTTGGGATTTCATCTTTTTCTGCAACAGTTTCTTCCTTCTGTTGTAGAGTTTATTTATGGCAGGGGACCACCAGATTGACTTCCTGTTTTTGGAGGAGAGCACCTTGGTTCTGTTGGGTATGGTTAGTTCCATGCATTTATGTACATGATTGTACAGTACATTGGTGTATGATTTGGCAGTCATGCAGCTATTTTTCATTGGCATGGGTGCCATGAAGTTAGCTACCTCTGTTGTTAGGAACCCAAAGTCAGCTTTGGAGATGTTTTTCAAGGTGGTTACCTTTCCGGTGGGTGTGGGTGAAGTGTGGATTTCCATGGTGATTAGTTTATGGTTGGATCTTACCAGGGAGCGATTGACTATTGGTGTAGAGCAATGGTCGCCCATGTTAGTAATAACCAGGTCAAGAATGTTTCCTCTAGTATGGATCAGAATGACTTGGTCCAGAGTATTGGAACTGATGAATTCCAGGAACCATTGAGCTAATGTATTGGTGCTTGAGTAGTTTTCCCAGATGATGGAGGAGTAGTTGAAGTCTCCTAGTATGAGAGTGTTGGGTTGGACCTTCATAGATTCCAGGATGCTTAGGAATGTGGTGCTTCTTTTTGTAACAGACCATAAGGAACCCTGCTTCCTATTATTAACCTTTTTTTGACATAACTGTCACTAGTTCTATCTTTCTGTACATCACTGTAAAGCACAAAAATGAACATCAGGAACAAACTCCACTCTGCAGTTAGTTGATACAATGAATTTTAATACAGAGAAATTGCACTATCCTCATGCAGCAAATGATACAAAGTTGCAAGCAGTAAAATCTCATGCAACAAATGATAGAAAGTTACAAGCAGTAAAATTAAGCACTTTTCGTCTGGATATTACCCAGACTTCTTCAGATACCACCCTTAATTTAAAATCCTGTTTAAAAAGCCCTCACCAAATAATGAAATCATGTGGGCATTACTAAATTCATGCTTTTTTAAAAAAGATATATACATTATTTCAAACTCATAATCTTTCTTTTTCTATACATAAAAATATCCACATTATTTCAAACTCATAATCTTTCTATTCCTACCTATAAGTAAATAAATAAGGAGACAGCGAAACGCAAATCTGCAGGTCAACTCTAGTGGCTTGAATAACTCATGTTACACATATTTCCACATTATTAACCGCATTATACTTGCCTGCATATATCAACTGGGCACAAGTTCTTGAAACAGTAAGCAGCAACAACCAAAACGCTAGCTGCTTATTCCCACAGAACAAAATTCAGCTGGTAAAAATCACTGCAAAGCGTAAAACAAGTGTGTTTAATAAGGTTAAGTGCTTTCACTCGCAACGCGAGCTTCTTCAGAACACCATTTTGACAATAACATTCCTTTAAATACTCTAATTGGCGCCAAAACAGTGCGAAACAAACAGGAAGTACAAATATTAAAAAACACAATATTTAAGTACATATCTATTAAAACTTTATAAAAGCATATATAGGTGGTTATATATAAAGTATAAAATGAATAAACATTCATATGCAAGTGGACCGCTCACAGAGTTGCTAAGAACTGGAC
Organism: Protopterus annectens; assembly: GCF_019279795.1. Taxonomy (NCBI): domain Eukaryota; kingdom Metazoa; phylum Chordata; order Ceratodontiformes; family Protopteridae; genus Protopterus; species Protopterus annectens. Next base: position 1,597,162,592 of record NC_056732.1, on the reverse strand, counting down.
ACAAGCTGATTTAAGTATATTTTTCTGCACTTATTTAAGACTTGAGTGAGTAAATATTCTGTGTCTTGAATTCAGTAAATATTGTGTCTCTGAATCTCTGCAATTAACCATCTGAGCTCACTGAAAGTTGTTAGACTGCTTTGAAATTCCTTTGTTATTGTTAGTTAGCTTGGGGAATTCCCTAGCATTAAAATCTGTGTTGGCTACATTTCTAGTAATCATTTTAAATCGAGTTGCTGGCTACTGAAACTTGTCTGCATATATCAACTGGACACAACCTGATTTAAGTATATTTTTCTGTACTTATTTAACATTTGAGTGAGTAAACACTGTGTGTCTTGGATTCAGTAAATACTGTGTCTCTGAATCTCTGCAGTTAGCCATCTGAGCTCACTGAAAGTTGTTAGACTGCTTTGAAATTCCTTTGTTAGTGTTAGTTAGCTTGGGGGTTTCTGCTAGCATTAAAATCTGTGTTGGTTACATTTCTAGTAGTCATTTTAAATCGAGTTGCTGGCTACTGAAACTTCTCTGCATATATCAACTGGACACAAGATGATTTTAGTATATTTTTCTGTACTTATTTAAGATTTGAGTGAGTAAATATTGTGTGTCTTGGATTCAGTAAATATTGTGTCTCTGAATCTCGGCAGTTAGCCATCTGAGCTCACTGAAAGTTATTAGACTGCTTTGAAATTCCTTTGTTAGTGTTAGTTAGCTTGGGGGTTTCTGCTAGCATTAAAATCTGTGTTGGTTATATTTCTAGTATTCATTTTAAATCGAGTTGCTGGCTGCTGAGACTTGTCTGCATATATCAACTGGACACAAGCTGATTTAAGTATATTTTTCTGCACTTATTTAACATTTGAGTGAGTAAATATTCTGTGTTTTGGATTCAGTAAATATTGTGTCTCTGAATCTCTGCAGTTGGCCATCTGAGCTCACCGAAAGTTGTTAGACTGCTTTGAAATTCCTTTGTTAGTGTTAGTTAGCTTGGGGGTTTCTGCTAGCATTAAAATCTGTGTTGGTTACATTTCTAGTAATCATTTTAAATCGAGTTGCTGGCTACTGAGACTTGTCTACATATATCGACTGTACACAAGCTGATTTAAGTATATTTTTCTGCACTTATTTAAGATTTGAGTGAGTAAATGTTGTGTGTCTTGGATTCAGTAAATATTGTGTCTCTGAATCTCTGCAGTTAGCCATCTGAGCTCACTGAAAGTGCTTTGAAATTCCTTTGTTAGTGTTAGTTAGCTTGGGGGGTTTCTGCTAGCATTAAAATCTGTGTTGGTTACATTTCTAGTAATCATTTTAAATTGAGTTGCTGGCTACTAACACTTGTCTGCATATATCAACTGGACACAAGATGATTTAAGTATTTTTTCTGCACTTATTTTAAGATTTGAGTGAGTAAATATTCTGTGTCTTGGATTCAGTAAATATTGTGTCTCTGAATCTCTGCAGTTAGCCATCTGAGCTCTCTGAAAGTTGTTAGACTACTTTGAAATTCCTTTGTTAGTGTTAGTTAGCGTGGGGGTTTCTGCTAGCATTAAAATCTGTGTTGGTTACATTTCTAGTAATCATTTTAAATCGAGTTGCTGGCTACTGTGACTTGTCTGCATATATCAACTGGACACAAGCTGATTTAAGTATATTTTTCTGCACTTATTTAAGATTTGAGTGAGTAAGTATTGTGTGTCTTGGATTCAGTAAATATTGTGTCTCTGAATCTCTGCAGTTAGCGATCTGAGCTCACTGACAGTTGTTAGACTGCTTTGAAACTCCTTTGTTAGTGTTAGTTAGCTTGAGGGTTTCTGCTAGCATTAAAATCTGTGTTGGTTACACATCCAATAATCATTTAAAATCGAGTAGCTGGCTGCCGAGACTTGTCTGCATATATCAAATGGACAGAAGCTGATTTAAGTATATTTTTCTGCACTTGTTTAACATTTGAGTGAGTAAATATTGTGTGTCTTCGATTCAGTAAATATTGTGTCTCTGAATCTCTGCAGTTAGCCATCTGAGCTCAATGAAAGTTGTTAGACTGCTTTGAAATTCCTTTGTTAGTGTTAGTTAGCTTGGGGGATTTCTGCTAGCATTAAAATCTGTGTTGGTTACATTTCTAGTAATCATTTTAAATTGAGTTGCTGGCTACTAACACTTGTCTGCATATATCAACTGGACACAAGCTGATTTAAGTATTTTTTCTGCACTTATTTTAAGATTTGAGTGAGTAAATATTGTGTGTCTTGGATTCAGTAAATATTGTATCTCTGAATCTCTGCAGTTAGCCATCTGAGGTCACTGAAAGTTGTTAGACTGATTTGAAATTCCTTTGTTAGTGTTAGTTAGCTTGGGGGTTTCTGCTAGCATTAAAATCTGTGTTGGTTATATTTCTAGTAATCATTTTAAATCGAGTTGCTCGCTACTGAGACTTTTCTGCATATATCAACTGGACACAAGCTGATTTAAGTATATTTTTCTGCACTTATTTAAGATTTGAGTGAGTAAATATTGTGTGTCTTGGATTCAGTAAATATTGTGTCTCTGAATCTCTGCAGTTAGCCATCTGAGCTCAATGAAAGTTGTTAGACTGCTTTGAAATTCCTTTGTTAGTGTTAGTTAGCTTGGGGGTTTCTGCTAGCATTAAAATCTGTGTTGGTTACATTTCTAGTAATCATTTTAAATTGAGTTGCTGGCTACTAACACTTGTCTGCATATATCAACTGGACACAAGCTGATTTAAGTATATTTTTCTGCACTTATTTAAGATTTGAGTGAGTAAGTATTGTGTGTCTTGGATTCAGTAAATATTGTGTCTCTGAATCTCTGCAGTTAGCGATCTGAGCTCACTGACAGTTGTTAGACTGCTTTGAAACTCCTTTGTTAGTGTTAGTTAGCTTGAGGGTTTCTGCTAGCATTAAAATCTGTGTTGGTTACACATCCAATAATCATTTAAAATCGAGTAGCTGGCTGCCGAGACTTGTCTGCATATATCAAATGGACAGAAGCTGATTTAAGTATATTTTTCTGCACTTGTTTAACATTTGAGTGAGTAAATATTGTGTCTTCGATTCAGTAAATATTGTGTCTCTGAATCTCTGCAGTTAGCCATCTGACCTCACTGAAAGTTGTTAGACTACTTTGAAATTCCTTTGTTAGAGTTTGTTCGCTTGGGGGTTTCTGCTAGCATTAAAATCTGTGTTGGTTACATTTCTAGTAATCATTTTAAATCGAGTTGTTGGTTACTGAGACTTGTATACATATATCGACTGGATACAAGCTGATTTAAGTATATTTTTCTGCACTTATTTAAGATTTGAGTAAGTAAATATTGTGTGTCTTGGATTCAGTAAATATTGTGTCTCTGAATCTCTGCAGTTAGCCATCTGAGCTCATTGAAAGTTGTTAGACTGCTTTGAAATTCCTTTGTTACTGTTACTTAGCTTGGGGGTTTCTGCTAACATTAAAATCTGTGCTGGTTATATTTCTAGTAATCATCTTAAATCAAGTTGATGGCTACTGAGACTTGTCTGCATATATCAACTGGACACAGGCTGATTTAACTATATTTTTCTGCACTTAGTTAAGATTTGAGTGAGTAAATATTCTGTGTCTTGGATTCAGTAAATATTGTGTCTCTGAATCTCTGCAGTTAGCCATCTGACCTCACTGAAAGTTGTTAGACTGCTTTGAAATTCATTTGTTAGTGTTAGTTCACTTGGCTGTTTCTGCTAGCATTAAAATCTGTGTTGGTTAAATTTCTAGTAATCATTTTAAATCGAGTTGCTGGTTACTAACACTTGTCTGCATATATCAACTGGACACAAGCTGATTTAAGCATATTTTTCTGCACTTATTTAAGATTTGAGTGAGTAAATATTGTGTGTCTTGGCTTCAGTAAATATTGTGTCTCTGAATCTCTGCAGTTAGCCATCTGAGCTCACTGAAAGTTGTTAGACTGCTTTGAAATTCTTTTGTTAGTGTTAGTTAGCTTGGGGGATTTTGCTAGCATTAAAATCTGTGTTGGTTACATTTCTAGTAATCATTTTAAATTGAGTTGCTGGCTACTAACACTTGTCTGCATATATCAACTGGACACAAGCTGATTTAAGTATATTTTTCTGCACTTATTTAAAATTTGAGTGAGTAAATATTGTGTGTCTTGGATACAGTAAATATTGGGTCTCTGAATTTCTGCAGTCAGCCATGTGAGCTCAATGAAAGTTGTTAGACTGCTTTGAAATTCCTTTGTTAGTGTTAGTTAGCTTGAGGGTTTCTGCTAGCATTAAAATCTGTGTTGGTTACATTTCTAGTAATCATTTTAAATCAAGTTGCTGGTTACTGAGACTTGTCTGCATATATCAACTGGACACAAGCTGATTTAAGTATATTTTTCTGCACTTATTTAACATTTGAGTGAGTAAATATTGTGTGTCTTGGATACAGTAAATATTGGGTCTCTGAATTTCTGCAGTCAGCCATGTGAGCTCAATGAAAGTTGTTAGACTGCTTTGAAATTCCTTTGTTAGTGTTAGTTAGCTTGAAGGTTTCTGCTAGCATTAAAATCTGTGTTGGCTACATTTCTAGTAATCATTTTAAATCGAGCTGCTGGCTACTGAGACTTGTATGCATATATCGACTGGACACAAGCTGATTTAAGTATATTTTTCTGCACTTATTTAACATTTGAGTGAGTAAATATTGTGTGTCTTGGATTCAGTAAATATTCTGTCTCTGAATCTCTGCAGTTAGCCATCTGACCTCACTGAAAGTTGTTAGACTGCTTTGAAATTCCTTTGTTAGTGTTTGTTCGCTTGGGGGTTTCTGCTAGCATTAAAATCTGTGTTGGTTACATTTCTAGTAATCATTTTAAATTGAGTTGCTGGCTACTGAGACTTGTCTGCATATATCAACTGGACACAAGCTGATTTAATTATATTTTTCTGCACTTATTTAAGATTTGAGTGAGTAAATATTGTGTGTCTTGGATTCAGTAAATATTCTGTCTCTGAATCTCTGCAGTTAGCCATCTGACCTCACTGAAAGTTGTTAGACTGCTTTGAAATTCCTTTGTTAGTGTTAGTTAGCTTGGGGGTTTCTGCTAGCATTAAAATCTGTGTTGGTTAAATTTCTAGTAATCATTTTAAATCGAGTTGCTGGCTACTGAGACTTGTCTGCATATATCAACTGGACACAAGCTGATTTAAGAATATTTTTCTGCACTTATTTAAGATTTGAGTGAGTAAATATTGTGTGTCTTGGATTCAGTAAATATTCTGTCTCTGAATCTCTGCAGTTAGCCATCTGACCTCACTGAAAGTTGTTAGACTGCTTTGAAATTCCTTTGTTAGTGTTTGTTCGCTTGGGGGTTTCTGCTAGCATTAAAATCTGTGTTGGTTACATTTCTAGTAATCATTTTAATTCGAGTTGCTGGCTACTGAGACTTATCTGCATATATCAACTGGACACAAGCTGATTTAAGTATATTTTTCTGCATTTATTTAAGATTTGAGTGAGTAAATATTGTGTGTCTTGGATTCAGTAAATATTGTGTCTCTGAATCTCTGCAGTTAGCCATCTGAGCTCACTGAAAGTTGTTAGACTACTTTGAAATTCCTTTGTTAGTGTTAGTTCGCTTGGTGGTGTCTGCTTGCATTAAAATCTGTGTTGGTTACATTTCTAGTAATCATTTTAAATTGAGTTGCTGGCTACTGAGACTTGTCTGCATATATCAACTGGATACAAGCTGATTTAATTATATTTTTCTGCACTTATTTAAGATTTGAGTGAGTAAATATTGTGTGTCTTGGATTCAGTAAATATTCTGTCTCTGAATCTCTGCAGTTAGCCATCTGACCTCACTGAAAGTTGTTAGACTGCTTTTAATTTCTTTTGTTAGTGTTAGTTCACTTGGGGGTTACTGCTAGCATTAAAATCTGTGTTGGTTACATTTCTAGTAATCATTTTAAATCGAGTTGCTGGCTGCTGAGACTTGTCTGCATATATCAACTGGACACAAGCTGATTTTAGTATATTTTTCTGCACTTATTTAAGATTTGAGTGAGTAAATATTCTGTGTCTTGGATTCAGTAAATATTGTGTCTCTGGATCTCTGCATTTAGCCAACAGAGCTCACTGAAAGGTGTTAGACTGCTGTGAAATTCCTTTGTTAGTGTTAGTTAGCTTGGGGGTTTCCTGCTAGCATTAAAGTCTGTGTTGGTTACATTTCTAGTAATCATTTTAAATTGAGTTGCTGGCTACTGAAACTTGTCTGCATATATCAACTGGTCACAAGCTGATTTAAGTATATTTTTCTGCACTTATTTAAGTTTTGAGTGAGTAAATATTCTGTGTCTTGAAGTCAGTAAATATTGTGTCTCTGAATCTCTGCAGTTAGCCATCTGAGCTCTCTGAAAGTTGTTAGACTGCTTTGAAATTCCTTTGTTAGTGTTAGTTCACTTGGGGGTTTCTGCTAGCATTAAAATCTGTGTTGGTTACATTTCTAGTAATCATTTTAAATCAAGTTGCTGGCTGCTGAGACTTGTCTGCATATATCAACTGGACACAAGCTGATTTTAGTATATTTTTCTGCACTTATTTAAGATTTGAGTGAGTAAATATTCTGTGTCTTGGATTCAGTAAATATTGTGTCTCTGAATCTCTGCATTTAGCCAACAGAGCTCACTGAAAGGTGTTAGACTGCTGTGAAATTCCTTTGTTAGTGTTAGTTAGCTTGGGAGTTTTGGCTAGCATTAAAATCCGTGTTGGTTACATTTCTAATAATCATTTTAACTCGAGTTGCTGGTTGCTGAGACTTGTCTGCATATATCAACTGTCACAAGCTGATTTAAGTATATTTTTCTGCACTTATTTAACATTTGAGTGAGTAAATATTGTGTGTCTTGGATTCAGTAAATATTGTGTCTCTGAATCTCTGCAGTTAGCCATCTGAGCTCTCTGAAAGTTGTTAGACTGCTTTGAAATTCCTTTGTTAGTGTTAGTTCACTTGGGGGTTTCTGCTAGCATTAAAATCTGTGTTGGTTACATTTCTAGTAATCATTTTAAATCAAGTTGCTGGCTGCTGAGACTTGTCTGCATATATCAACTGGACACAAGCTGATTTAAGTATATTTTTCTGCACTTATTTAAGATTTGAGTGAGTAAATATTGTGTGTCTTGGATTCAGTAAATATTGTGTCTCTGAATCTCTGCAGTTAGCCATCTGAGCTCACTGAAAGTTGTTAGACTGCTTTGAAATTCCTTTGTTAATGTTAGTTAGCTTGGGGGGTTCTGCTAGCATTAAAATCTGTGTTGGTTACATGTCTAGTAATCATTTTAAGTCAAGTTGCTGTCTACTAAGCTGATTTAAGTATATTTTTCTGCACTTATTTTAAGATTTGAGTGAGTAAATATTGTGTGTCTTGGATTCAGTAATTATTGTGTCTCTGTCTCTCTGCACTTAGTTCACCACCCCCCCTCCCTGTTTCTTGGTGTGGTGTTAATCTTGGTGACTTTGGAATTGCCCACCCCTGCTGTCAATCTCTTTTTGCACACTCCTCCTGGACCAATCTCATTTGCTTACTCAACTGAGTACAGTGAGATCATATTTTGATTTTGGATACTCCTACGAGTCCCATCTCCTCTGCGGTGTACAGAGAGAGCACTTGGGAAGGACATTCCCCTATAGTATCTTAATCTGCTCTGTTTCCTTCATCTCAAAAAAAAAATTTCCACTTCATCTGCCTTACTGTATTTGTGTTTCTTCCTACTTTATTACCTTATTTTGCTTTTGCCTCTTTTTAAAAGTACTCAATTAAATTTATTCTTCTGCCTTTACTACTGCTTGCTAGTAGCCTGATTACATTGTAACTTGTAACTGTTATTCTAAGGCCCTTGGTTTAAGCACTTAGGCTTCAAACCAGTTGTTTTACATTAAGAAGGTTTGTGGTCTGCAGTGTTGTGGCAGGACAGGTAGCTTACATCCTTCTAAGTTGGGAACTGCTGATTGAAGGCTCAGTGTCTGTTATTCTAAAAGTGTATTAGTTCTGTGTTAAGGACTTGGGCTTCAGGCCAGGTATTTTACATTAAGAAGGTTTGTGGTCTGCACTCTTGTGGGTGGAGAGGCTAGATTATGCCCTTCTGAGCTGGGAATTTCTGGTTAAAGGCTTATTGCGCATGCTTACTTGAACTGTTTCTTTCTGAAATCGGTAAGCCTTGTTTGCTGTAGCATAGACTAGATTCAGGCCGGCTGGATCTAGCTTTGTTTGTATAACTTGTGCACTGATCCAGGCTGTCTTTTTTGAAGAAGGTTTCTCTGTACCCTAGTGGCAGGACTGTGCAGTTAGAACTTGTGTGATTGAAGACTGCTAGAACAGGGCTCAGTTTTAAGCTTTTTAACTGGTTAATTGGGTAAAGTGTTGTTTTGATTGTATCTACTCTATTTTCTGGAAAGCATATATATATATATATATATATATATATATATATATATATATATATATATACTTGTTTCTCACCTTTCTGAACTAGTATAGTCCAGTTTTCATGTTATTGCTGAATCCAGGGTTGTGTTACAAGTTTCTGTGTTGCCATAACTTACTTGGATAGAAGGAAGTTTCTCTGTTCACCTGTGAGAGAGGGGAGGTTTGAGCAGGCTATCTGTCCCTGGAGGAGTGGTTTCAGCCCAGAAGTTAGTAGTTTATTGGCCTTTTGGGGCTAATTTTGATTGTATCTGCTCTATTTTCTGAAAAAAATATATATACTTGTTTTCTGCCTTTCTGAACTAGTATTACCTTACTTGGATAGAAGGAAGTCTCTCTGTTCACCTGTGAGAGAGGGGAGCTTTGATCAGCCTATCTGTCCCTGGAGGAGTGGTTTCAGCCCAGAAGTTAGTAGTTTATTGGCCATTTGGGCTAATTTCTATCTCTTTCACTTCCTTGCTATAAAAACCTCATTTGCACAGTTTTTACACTTGTATTCTGCTCAGCAAGTGCCTTCCATGTGTTCTGCAGAGTCTACAGCAGCAGAGAGACAAAAGAGTGACTTTGGAGTGATTAAGTATCACTTTTCTGCTTTTCTTGCTGTCTTAACTAATTCCACCTAAAACTCCATTTTTTTTAGCAAATCTGTGATTTAAAAAGTTTGTTATTGTATACAACTCCGCACAGCTCCTAGTGGTGTCCTGCAGAGTGATACAGGCAAAAGAGAGACCCAAGAGAGACTTTTCCAGATTGAAGTATTTTTTTCTCTGTTTTTTTTGCTCTGACTGCCTTTTCCCGCCTAAAGTGCGCTAGCCTGTTTATAGCATTTACAGTGTTTTCTGTGTGTTTTTCTGCTGTTTCCTGAAAAAAAAACAAACAAATATATATATATATATATATATATATATATATATATATATATATATTTTTTTTTTTTTTTCTATATTCTCTTTTCCCGCCTTTGCTGAACTAGATTAGTCCAGATTTCAGGTTTTGCTGAATTCCGGACTGTGGTACAGTTTCCTGTGTTGCCCATATCCTTACCTGGATAGGAGGAAGCTTCTCTGTTCACCAGTGAGAGTGGGGAGCTTTGAGCAGCCTATCTGTCCCTGGAGGAGTGGTCTCAGCCCTGAAACTAGTAGCTTATTGGCAGCTCTGGGTCATTTCCTATCTCTTTCAGTTTCCCTGCTTTAGAACCTACTTTTGCGTGGTTTTGCACGATTTTGCGCATAGCGCAGCATCGGGTAGCGCCGCTTAAACAGGTTTAAACTATTCCCAGCTCAATTCCTATCTCTTTCAGTTTCTCTGCTTTAAAACCCGCATTTGCGCGGTTTGCGCCAGTATACAACTCTGCACAGCTCCTCGTGGTGTCCTGCAGAGTGATACAGGCAACAGAGAGAGACCCAAGAGAGACTTTTCCAGATTTAAGTATTTTTTTCTCTGTTTTTTTTGCTCCGACTGCCTTTTCCCACCTAAAAAGCAAATTTCTAACTGATCTGTGCTTTAAAAATTTTAAATTGCATTTGCCTTCTGCTTTTTACAGTTTTTGCACTTGTTTTACATCAATTTAAGTCATTTTTGTATTGTATAACTGTTGTAGGCTACACACCAAAGTGCGTTAGTCTGTTTATAGCATTTACAGTGTTTTCTGTGTGTTTTTCTGCTGTTTCCTGAAAAAAAACAAAAAAAAATATATTCTCTTTTTCCCGCCTTTGCTGAACTAGATTAGTTCAGATTTCAGGTTTTGCTGAATTCCGGACTGTGATATAGTTTCCTGTGTTGCCCATATCCTTACCTGGATAGGAGGAAGCTTCTCTGTTCACCAGTGAGAGTGGGGAGCTTTGAGCAGCCTATCTGTCCCTGGAGGAGTGGTCTCAGCCCTGAAACTAGTAGCTTATTGGCAGCTCTGGGTCATTTCCTATCTCTTTCAGTTTCCCTGCTTTAGAACCCGCTTTTGCATGGTTTTGCACGATTTTGCGCATAGCGCAGCATCGGGTAGCGCCGCTTAAATGGGTTTAAACTATTCCCAACTCCACAAAGTCTGCTCTTCACTTTTTCCCTTAGAACTGTTCTAAATCTCAAAGTAAGCACTCTATTTTTATTCTAAAGCCCTGCAGTTGCTCGTATAAGTAATCTTATAAGTAAGCACTAATAAACTAAAGCACTACACCCTCTTATACTCCCTTTAAGTACTTGGCTCCCTATTGGTCCTTTTTAATCAGTCAAAAAGTAGTTCCTTATACTATTCTGGCATGTCCAAAAGTCAGTTTCGGGTTTACTCTCCCGTCCAGCTGGTGAATCTGGGAATCTTGAGGCAATGTTACAACTGCTTTATGTACACAGACAACCACCTCCTCCTCCCAACAAGCTGAAATATATGTGAGAAATGCAACTATATAGCCAAACTGGAGGCTGAGCTCTCTCAACCTAATACTGGCGCAGTCAGTCAGGAGGAGAAGGTAACCACACACTCCACAAATCCAGTCTCACATAGACCTATCGCAACAGAAAACCAAACACATAAACACACAAAAACATACTCGGAGGCTCTAAATAAAAATCTGCCAAAGCAGCAGAGACCTTCAAAGCAGACATCCAAACAACTGCTACCCCACAACAATACCCACGTATCACATAGTTCACAAAGTCAATGTGCCACATAGTCACAGCCCTTAAGGCTAAACAACACACCTAATACACTTGTAATAGGTGACTCTATTGTCAGACACACTGACATCCCACTCACCAGGCTGAACAAGGAGAAGGTAACTGTAAGCTGCCTGTCGGGTGCCAGGATCTGCCACATAACACAAGCCCTCAGGTCACTCCAAAGCAAGTACAAATATGACTCCGTCATTGTCCATCCTGGTGTGAATGACCTGAGACGTACCTCCCTGGACTACATGAAAAGAGACATAGAGGAGCTCTCTGATCATGTAGCCCAGGTTGGTATGACCCTGACCTTGAGTAGCATCTTACCCTCACCAAGAATAATGCCACAGTATAAAGACAAAATGATCAATTTTAACAATTGGCTAAAGTATTGGTGTCATTCAAAGGGGATCCAGTAGTGTCTATCAGCCTGGGATGACATGTTCGACAAGCCACGTTGCTTCACTAGGGACGGCTTGCACCTGTCACCCCTGGGCTTTTGAATACTGGCTAAGGCTCTTGCCACCCCCATAGTGCCTTTTTTAGGCAAGGCTTAAAAGACAAACTCACCTCCATAGACAACACAAAGAAAAACAATCTAAGGGTAATGCTGCTCAATGCCAGAAGTCTAAACCTCAAGATGTACGCACTCGAGGCTCTCCTCAGTATGGAGAATATCGATATCTGTGCAGTAACAGAAACCTGGTTCAAGGCTCCGGAGAGCACCCCAGCACTACCAGGTTATACCTCATACCATGTTTTTCGGTCCCAAAACTCGGACCAAACCACAAAAGGAGGGAGAGTATCCATATTCATCAAAGATATCCACACCTCCAGGTTAGTGGCACTGCACAAAGCATCAGAGACCATCCATGTGCAACTAACAGTGGGCAAAACTGCCTTTCAGTTTGTAGACTGCTACAGACCACCCTCCCAAATTCAGGAACCCCACTCGGCTTTCCTGAGAACACTGGAGAATATGAAGGTCTCTCCAAACACCATTATATTGGGTGACTTCAACTACCCAAACATAGACTGGGAGCACTACTCAAGCCCCAACACCCTCGCCCAATGGTTCCTAGAATTTATAAACTCAAATGCTATGGAGCAGCTGGTCACCACTCCCACAAGAGGGGAAAACATATTGGACCTGATCATCACCGACATGGGGACTCTATGTTCCATGCCAGAGGTATACCCCTTATTGGTAAGATCTGACAATAAATTAATCTCACTGGACATCCATATCCCATCCCCACCCCCAGCCAAGGAAACCACGGTGAAGAACTTCTCAAAAGCAAACTTCTCAAAACCGAGGTGGAATCCTTCAAAGCCCCCAGGCCAGTGGAAAATATGGCCCAAACCACAGAATCCTTTACAAACGCATTCTATGGACATTTACAGGAATGCATGGATCATGCTATCCCAAATAAAACCAAGACTCACTCCTCCAAAGGCAGGAGACCTGTCTGGTGGACCCCAGCCATAAATAAGCTATACAACAGAAGGAGGAAGCTACTACATTATAGATTAAAATCCCAAAAAGGGAAGGCAACTCTGATCAGTACTAGCAAGAAACTACGATCCCTCATAAAATCATCTAAGGCCAGCTTCAAAAGAAAAATTGCACAAGACGCTAAAGATAATCACAAGGCCTTCTTTAGTTATGTCAGGAACCTGGATGGCAACTCCCAGATATGCTCTGAGTTAGTTCAAAATGACAAAAAATACACTGAACCCACAGACATTGCCAACATCCTGGCAGACAGGTTCAGTGCAAACTTCTCCCCCCTTCCCCCCCAAAAGAGCAAATGTCTATCCCAACAGAGTGTAGCCTCCCTGATATCACAGATGCACAGGTGAGAGCTGCCCTCTCCAAAGCAAAAAACACAGCATCAATGGAACCAGACGGAGCCCCGGGCTGCATCTTACACGAACTCCAAGAAGAACTGAACCCTCACATAAAGTCACTGTTCAATCTCAGCCTTACTACAGGATATGTACCCAAGGAATGGCGTACAGCAACAGTGGTCCCACTCCACAAATGTGGTGCCACAACTGACCCCAGAAACTATTGCCCTATAAGCCTGACTAGCCTGGTCTGCAAAGCTATGGAGTATACCATCATGAAACTCATAAACAAAGACATTCGGAACCTCCAAACACTGGATCCTACCCAATTCAGCTTTGTTAAGGGCAGATCTTGCCTCTTGAACCTGGTCAACTTCTTTGAAACAGTCACCAAGGCCATAGATGAAGGGAAGGTAGTCCACACAGCCTACCTGGACCTCACAAAAGCCTTCGACACAATACCCCACTCGGGCATCATAAATAAGCTCACCAGCTTAAATATCAACCCCTATGTCACAAGATGGGTTGCAAACTGGCTCAGGGATAGAACCCACATGGTCAGAATTGCAGGTGCCATGTCAGACTCTAAACCAGTTACAAGTGGCGTTCCACAAGGCTCAGTCCTGGGACCTCTCTTGTTCAGTATATATTTCTCTGAGGTACAGGCTAACATGGGAGGACTATGGCTGACTAAGTTCACAGATGACTGCAAACTGATTGCCATAATCGACTCACCGACTGACACAAGCATCCTCCAAAAGGGTCTCACAGAGATGGATAACTGGTGCCAGAGCCATGGCCTAAAGCTAAATGCCAAAAAGTGAATAGTCATCCCCTTTGGGAAAAACAAAGTGCCCACAAATTACCACATAGGTGGTAATACATTAAGTACGGAAGAAGTAATTAGGGATTTGGGGACCCAGGTAGATAGCAATCTCTCCTTTGACAATCACATTGCCAAAGTGGTTAGAAAGACCTTCTATATAGCCCACCTTATCACGAAAGGGTTCACATCTAGATCAAGAGAGGTCATTGTGCCCCTCTACTCATCACTCATCAGGCCCATAATTGAATACAATGCCCCATTTGGGATGTACCTTACCCGACACCTGCAGCAACTGGAAAGACCCCAAAAGTACCTCACCAAGAGGATCAAGGGACTCAAACAGATGCCCTACGCAGTTAGGCTAAAGAAACTCCAGCTCTACTCAGTTGCTTACCGCCTACTCAGAGGCGATCTGTGCCTGACGTATAAAGCCATGTCCAACCCAGAATTAATGGACATGCTCCACCTCAGGAAATCCAAATCCCTTAGAGCTACATGCTCCAGGGACTTAAACCTCAGCACAGAAATAAATAGGACATGCTGGAGGGACAGATTCATATCTCAGAGGCTCCCCTCACTCTGGAACAAAATCCCAATCCATGTTAGGCAGAGTCCCTCAATGACCCTCTTCAAGAGAAATCTTGACGAGTGGATGGGAGATCGTAGGTTTACCCCTAGGATCTCTTCTGTGTCCCTACTAGACAGAGGCACAGTAAACTAACCTCAAAAGGGCTATCTTCTGTGATCTACTATACAGAGGCACAGTCAACTAATCTAAAAGGGTGGCGAAAGCCAAACACACTCTGGCTAGACTTATAAATTCCCTAGGGCAGATAGCCTAGTATCAACCTATGAACCTATGAACCTATCATAAACTCAGTTATATTATCCAATATGTTAAACTCATGTATTACCTCGGACTACAGCATCACCATAGGTAATAAACATTGCAGTACGCATATACCAACTTTTACAACCTCATAAATATCAAAAATACATTCATATAAATGAGTGTGTTAAGCCTATATGTTGCTACTAACAATAACATTAAAGAAGATGATAAGGCTAACAAAGATCCCATATAAGCCCATGTCAACTAATTGTTTAGATAAACAATGCATATGTTAAACAGAACAAGAAGAACCTAAAATATATGAGTAATAATCCTTTAAAAACATAAATTAAATTCATACACCAATACTCAGTTGATTTATGGACCTTAGTCAAAAATTATTGATGATACATACATAATGTTCACCTATATACTTATTTAGTTTATAGTTTTAATCAAATAACCGAAAAAGGGCTAGATAGCTCGATTACTTCTGTCTCTCTGCACCTACCTAAATTAATAATTAAATATATGTTTAGTTACAGAGCAGTGCTAAAGGTATTATGCTTCCTAATTTACCTTAATAAACTTTTTAATTTCAGTAAACATGCTATTGAGTAGGTTTCATTTAGACCTGGATAGCTACAAGCATCAAGTCTAAGCTGCCAGCTCAACTCACTTTTTTCAAGCAGTAACTTGACCACATTTTCTTCAGATAACCTTTTACTATCCTGTGAAACTATTTGGGTTATAACTTTAAATCTAAAGTAATGATCCTGGTTTGTTTCACAATGTCTAGCTAAAGCATTATCCATTTTATGCTTCTGAATAGCGTAAGTATGTTCATATATACTTTCACGTAGTCTACGATCGGTTTTACCGATGTAGAAAGCTGGACACCCTTGGCACTGTGCCAAGTAGACTACTGATTTGGTATTACAGTTAAACTTATCTTTACCGTAATAAGTGTTGTTCCTAATCCAGACTCTATTACCCACAACAATATATCTACAGTAGCGACATGCATCACATCTATACATGCCTGCATTCGTCTTTATTGGTTTTGATGGTAGTTCCAATAAGCTTTTCAAATTCAGACCCCTCCTATAGATAATATTAGGATGATCACCTATTTTGTTGTAAATTTCCTTATCCATAGACATTAGGGGCCAGACGTTCCTAATTATTTTTTGAATTTCTTCCGCTACCGGACTAAATGTTATTATCAAAGTAAGAGAGTAGGTATTCGTAGAACTGATCACTACATCGACGCCCCTTGATTCAATGACTTCTTGTTGTTGTATAGTTGTTTCTTCCATTATTGGCTCCCTTAGGAAATGTTTTCTTAAAATAGGTTTATAAGTTCCCCTACTTCTTTTTAAATGGACTTCATTAATAACCCTGGACAAAAGACTGTTAGGGTAACCTCTGTGCAAAAACATATCTCTTAACTTCTCGCACTCTTCCCTGAAATCATCTTCAAGGGTAATCATCCTTACAGCTCATACTAGCTGTCCCTTCACCACTGATTTTTTTCTGGTGAAGGGGGTGGGAGCTAGTATAGTGCAAAAATGAATTTGAATAGGTGGTTTTCCTATAAATCCTAGCT
Organism: Protopterus annectens; assembly: GCF_019279795.1. Taxonomy (NCBI): domain Eukaryota; kingdom Metazoa; phylum Chordata; order Ceratodontiformes; family Protopteridae; genus Protopterus; species Protopterus annectens. The sequence goes on along the minus strand of NC_056732.1, from coordinate 1,597,146,339 downwards.
ATATGTCTTTGTTTCAGGGTATTCTTCTCAAGTTCAACATCTAAATAGTGGATTTTTTGTTCCTGAAATTCCATAGTGAATTTCAAAAAAGTAACTGTACTATTAAAAAAAATCCACTATGTTTTTAACTATACGAATGTCACCATCCACTATTATAAAGATGTCGTCCAAAAATCTTGTGTAGAAAACTATTCTTTCCATCCACATACTATTAAAAACAAAATTGTTTTCCCAGTATGCCATCACCAAGTTAGAGAAACTAGCTCCACAAGGGGAATCCATAGCGACTCCAATTTTTTGGAGATAGAACTTATTATCAAAGGTAATAAAGTTGATTTTTAGGATAATACCCAAAAGTTTCTCCACTAGTCTTAAGTCATTTCCAGTCGCACCTTTTGAGCTAATAAAATCCAGGACCCATTCAATACCCATATCTTATGGAATGGATGAATAAAGGTTGCAAACATCCACTGTAAGGAAGTTCAGCTTTTCCTTGAACTCTAAGGTGTCAATTTGTTTTCAAGGAAGGACCACGAATCCTTACAAATTTGCTTTTCTTTATTCACAAATTTTTTTTAGAGTCTACGACCTTTGCACAAGGATATGTAATGGACTGCTTTGCATCCACCAATGCTCTCATTGGTGGATCTTGGGTCCCCTTATGGATTTTAGTGTTCCAAATACACGGGGCAATCTAGGTGATAGAACTGTAAGGTAGTGACTAAGATGGACATCAATTATCCCATCAATAAACAAATCGTTAATGAGCATTCTTATTCTATTATAAGCAATGTTAAGTTCATTCAAACTTACTACCTCATATGTTTCTTTTTCTAAAAGTTCCATCATTTTCTTTACATAGTGTTCACAATTCATCACTACTAGGCCACCCCCTTTGGTTTCATAAACCGAATGGGAAGGCTCCGAAAAGATAATAACAAAAACCTTTCCTCAACAGACATATTTTGTTCATTGGAATTTCTTTTTTTGTTGTTGTTATTTAACAAAAGTTCCCTAAATTCATGTTCGCATAAAAATTCAAGCATGCTAATCAGGGTATTTACTGGTGGGTTAAAGGTACTTGTAACCCTAAGTTCACTGTTACTATATGTAGAATTACCCAGTAAAACAACTAAATTTAACTTCCGTATAAATAACTTAAAGTCAATTAACAAATCAGCTAAATCATACTTATTTGTCGGCACAAATGTCAAACCCTTAGAAAATAACAAGGTCATTGTCAATGTTATACTCGGTGTAGTTGTAAATTTTAAAGTCACCTTCTTTATTTACTACAAGTTTACAACAATGTAACTCTTCTGGTCCAGTCAATAGGTTGTCATCTGTATTTAGTTCCTACTGCTGCTGCAAGTTTTGTAAGTCCTTTTGGGGTAATATGTATTCGAGGACCATTTGTTCCCCCTCCCCCCTCTGTAGTTTTTGTTGTTGTTGTTGTTGTTGGGGTTGTTGTTGTGGATAACCAATCCCTTTCATTAGAGTTAGTCTGAAAGTTATCCAAGTCCACACTTGCATTAATATAATTACCACTGTCATTTCCATTTTGACCTGGGTTCAAATTAGACCTCGATGTTAATGGAATTTCTTGATCATAAGGTGCTCTTGGGCTAGAAGATGCTACTTGGTTAGATCTCCCCTGAGGGTGCACTGGCCCTTGCGAAGTTGGTGGTTTTGGGTAAGCAGTACCCTCTCCATACACCTTCAAATCCCTCTGTAGTTTCTTTATTTTTGTTACTTTAAGCCTTTCAAGCTGTTGTGCTATACTAGTAAAAATATGATTATAGTCGTATGAGTAATGACTAAACGCAATGTCAGCCTTAATATCAACTTCCAACAATAAAATATCATTAGCCAAATTATTTATCAATTTTTGGTAATGTTTTGACATGCATTTAAGTAGTTCCAACCCTTGGTTGTTAAATAGTGCCACAAGTTCTTTATGAAATTCCGACCCCGGTTCTGACCCTGTTGGATATTGCCAGTACCTCAAACCCTTCGGTACTATATTTTCTTTAATGCATTTGTCAAAATAGTTAAGTTCTAATTGGAGTTTCTTAATTTTTAACAGTTTAACGTCAAACAATTTCAGCTTTTCACTGATACTCACATTGGTCTCATTTTGGACTTCAGTATCAAAATGTTCTTGTTGATTACCCAGGTTGAGTTCATTACTCAACCAATTGGTGATATCCTCTGTAATTGTTAAAACTGGAATTAGGAGTCCACTATTTAATGTGGTTGTTTGTCTCTGGTTAGCCGTAGTTACCACATTATTGGCCCCAATCGCACTGCTACGCCGTGTGCCCACTAGCTGCTCTTGTTCGGCCTCGACCAGACAAGAAGTCAAAGAATTCACTGTTGTCAAAGCATTCAAAGTGACAGGGCTCCGTGTATTAGTATCAGAGAACTGGTCGACCTTTGCAGATAAACGTTCCAACCGCTCGTTAATGAGCTCGAATAATTGAGTCAAATTACCTCTCTCTGTCTCCTCGCTTTGAGTTAAAGTCTCAACACTCATAATGTAGTAAAAAGTTCCTGTTACAAAACTCGATCCACACGAAAAACAAATTCACAACTGTAAAGCACAAAAACGAACGTCAGGAACCAAATCCACTCTGCAGTTAGTTGAGACAATGAATTTTAATACGGAGAAATTGCACTATCCTCGTGCAGCAAACGATACAAAGTTACTAGCAGTAAACTCTCATGCATCAAATGATACAAAGTTACAAGCAGTAAAATTAAGCACTTTTCATCCGGATATTATCCAGACTTCTTAGATACCAACCCTAATTTAAAAACCTGTTTAAAAAGCCCTCGTCAAATGACGAAATCATGTGGTCGTTACTAAATTCATACATTTTTTTTTTAAAAGATATATACATTATTTCAAACTTATAATCTTTTTTTTTCTATGCATAAAAATATATACATTATTTCAAACTCATAATCTTTCTATTCCCACCTATAAGTAAATAAATAAGGAAACAGCGAAACGCAAATCTGCAGGTCGACTCTAGTGGCTCGAATAACTCATGTTACACATATTTCCACATTGCTAACTGCATTAATATCATAAACTCGATTATATTATCCACTATGTTAAACTCGTGTATTACCTCGGACTATGGCATCACCATAGGTAATAAACATTGCAGTATTGTATCTGTACAAGGACAGAGCGATTGAGAATTAAGCAAAGTTTTTAGGTGATTCTTGAAAGTGGGTAAAGAAGTAATAGCAGTGAGTTCACTTGGAAGCTTGTTCCAGATAGGTCCAATACAGTTGGAGAACAAACAGTCCCCAACTTTGTTGTTGGATTTATAGGGTGCCGCTAGTAGCTTTGTGGCGGAGCGCAAGGAAGATAGATTTTTAAAAGGAGAAATAAGGGTACTAAGTATTGTGGTATTAGAAGGTTGATAGAAGATTTTGTGGGTGATGGTAAGTTGCTGTAGTCATATTTGATTTTGTAATTCTAGCAAGCCTAGTTGTTTAAGATTTGAGCAATGATGGGTTCGAAAAGAGGCTCCTGTGGCAAATCTTATAATATTATTATATGATATTGCTAGTTTATTGAAATTAGATTTTGATAAGTTTGTAAAAATAGCTGAGGCATAAAGAAGGGTAGAGAGTAGGTGCATTTGTGCTATAGTCCTTCTGGCTGAGGTAGTAAGGAAGGGTTTGAGTCTGTAGAGAGATCCAAGTTTTCTATTGACTGACTTGATAGTTAAGTTAATATGGGCATCAAAGTTGAGATTATGGTCTATTATGACACCTAAAAGTTTGGTAGTAGAGTCAGGGGATATTATTGTGCCATTGTTATAAATTATATCGAAGGTAAAGGTCGAAGATTTCTGTGATGGTGTAAAAAGTAATAATTTAGTCTTTTTGGGATTCAGTAAGAGGCAATGCTGAAAGAACCAGTTTTCCGCTTCTGTGAAGACTTGTTGTGTAGTGGTCTGAAGCTTAGTTGGGGAGGATGCTGAACATATCAGTGTTGAGTCATCGGCATATTGTATACATATGGATTGAGGAAGGGACATATTTAGATTGTTAATAAAAATAGAAAAGAGGTCCTAGTATTGACCCTTGTGGCACTCCTATTGTGATGTGAAGAAGAGATGAAATGTGATTATCCCAAAGAACTGCTTGTTGTCTATTTTCTAAGTAGGAATTAAACCACTGGATAGCTTGAGTGTCCAAGGCAAATGATTTGAAGATGTTTAGTAAGAGGGAATGGTTGACCATATCAAAGCCCTTAGAGAGGTCTAAGAATAGCGCTGAGGACAGCAGGTTGTTGTTCCAATTTTTATTAATATGGTCTGTAAATGACAAGAGTGCTGTAGTAGTGCTGTGATAGGGTCTGAAACTGTGTTGGCAGTCTGCTAGAAGATTGTTTTGGAGAAGATGGTCAAGTAGTTGACGATGTATACATCTTTCCAAGATTTTAGCTAATGGAGAAAGTAAGGCTATGGGATGGAAGTTGGAGAGCTTGAAAGAGTTACTGCCCTTATGTAGAGGAATGATATGAGAAACTTTCCAGAGGGTTGGAATAAAGCCTAAAGTTATGGTTTGATTAATTAATATGGAGACAGGAAGGGCAATTACTTTGGCTGCAATTTGTAGGTATTCAGCTGGGAGAAGGTCAGCTGAGGGGGTACATGGTTTGAGTTTTGTAAGAAGAGTAAAGATAAGATCTTTAGAGATGATGCTTATGAGAGCATCAGAGGTGGAGACCTCACTGAAGAGCTTGAAGCCACGTGGATAGTTAGGTTAAGGACCGATAGAGGCCATGGACTCAATGAATACATACCCCTGCACCCTAAGTTAAAATCTAGGCAGCTTTTCAGGTAGAAGTATAGATGAACTATTTATACGTTAAATGACTGATTTCTTGACATATATATTAATATGTGTTTTTTTGATGTGAGATGATCTAAGTAAATAGTGAAAGTGTGTATGAATGGAACATTTTCTGTGATTTTAAATGCCATAAAGTTTTAAACTGAGATTTAGAAAGCACTTTAAATAGGATTTTTGATGCTTATGTACTTTTTATTTTATAATACATTTATCAGTATGTAATTTAACAAATGCTGCTTTAAGTTAAAAGTGATCACTCACATTAGTAAAAGGCATTGGTTGTTTATAGTCATGTGTCTGAAGAGGGTGTATATATAAACTAAGGGCTGTTTTAATATGTATTAGATATATGAGGAAGTGAGGTTGCCCATGAAAGCGCCTGTGTCCAATAAAGATTTTTTTTTATACTGGATCTTACAGCTGTCTCCAAGTCCTGGTGTTTTGCTTTTTACTCTGGATTCATTTTGTGCAGGGCAAGTGAGTTCTAAAGCTTTGGTGGCAGTTTTGTGTTTTATTTTTATAATATATGAAAATAGCTGTTTCTTGCATTGGGAAAGTTATTAGCTTTCTCCCATCACAAGTGTCTGTAATTGAAGTTGCTAAGTCCGCAGCTGCAGAGACTTAATTAGTTAATAATCAAAAGAATGTGCTCTGAGACATTTGAATAAGAAACACCATAATTAACAAGCAATTCAGAGAAAATTAATATATGCTTGATACTGATAGCAGCCATAGAACTTAAACGATTTAGTACACTCATCTAAGGGTAGCCCATTGCACTTTTTTCTTAAGGCAAAAATCAATTAACTGAGAACATATTACTTGTTACAAATGGAAGTGAAACAGAGATACGACAAAGACAGGTGGTATCCATGCAAGAGCATGATTAAACCCAACTTTACAATAGGTAAAGCATGTGGTTATAGTCATCTATTTGTGTCAGCTGGAGGAGTAACTACCCTTTTCGGAAAGTGTTCACAGTGCATATAGTTTTATGTGTTTGTTGTGAGTTAAAGGGTGTTGAGGTTGGAAATGTATTTAATTTCTTGCTTCTTGAGTGCTTTTATTGAAGCAAAAATTTATGGAAATAATCTGACAATACAAAAAAAAACACAGCAGAACTTCAGTAAAAACTGCAAAAACATAAAAGAACTGCAAAATGGAGACACAAGCCACCTAGTTTTAATAAAAACATTAAGTGCTTTTGTCCACACTATTACAGGACTTCTTTAGAACCAACACAATTAAAGAAACAGTTTGCTTAAATATTTCGCCAATATCAAGTGATATCAACAGTATAACCTAATTGGTCCACCACAGATGTATGAACAATGCAACCTTTCAGTTCTTAACAATACTATCTACAAAAATAGAAATAAATATTTGCAATATTGTGTGACAATATAATGCATGAATACATATTCTTTACTGTACCATACACATTTTATTAAAAAATCCACAATAAAAACTGACCAGGACTTCAGCTGTCTGAAAACAATACCTAAGGGACAAATCATAAAATTGGCAATCAAAAATCAAAAACAAGAATCAGTGGGAGCAAGGGGAAATCCCTACTCACTCATTAAACATTAAAATACTTAAGCCTTAAAACACTTCTGATTGAGAGACATTCATGAAGGCCAGGACAATTACTTGCAGATAACCTAAGTTGTCATTTCAGTTCTTTCACTTCCAACTTTTCCTTCTAGCCCCCTTCCAAGATGTCAGGTTCCCCCTTGTCCAAAACCCCAAATTTAAAGAGATGGTCCTTATAGACATCAATATGCTTGTACAGGGCATTTGATAAACTACCTTTATTACATCATTCATATGTTCATTATATCCTTTTGTTTAGGGTTCTTTCTGTTTTTCATACATAGAACCCTGGACATCTTTGACATAAAGCTAGGTATACAACACCTTAGAGTTACAGTTGCAAAATATATTAATTTCTATTTGTCCGATACTTCCAACATTTATAATGGGCCCTTCTAATATACGTTTATATTGTTTACATTATCTGCATTCTATAAGTTCCCCCTTACTTCGAGTGGAAATTTTTCAAGCTCTTATATACAATAATAGGTTTTTGACCCAGAACATCAAACTGTCCACCACATCCATGAAATAAATTCCAATTATTGAGAATGACCTTCCTTATTGGTCCCCCATCCATATTATATGTCATCACCATTGTGTTCTGATAACATACATTAGTCCCATTTCTATTGTTTCTCATAATTAAATGATGCCCTCCCAAAATGTGAGCAAACCTACCTTCTTTTTTTAACACTAACCTCATTCATAAAGTTGGTTACCAATTCATGGGGATAGCCCCTCCTATAAAATATCTCACAGTCTGCTACTCTCTACATAAAAAGTACCTTCATTCAATACCACCAGGACCAATTGTACAAACTGTCCTTTGATCAATGCTCTTTTTTGATACAAACAATGGGAGCTAGTAAACTGTAACAGGGTATTAGAGCAAGTAAGCTTTCTATAAACAGTAGAAATAAATTTGATTTTCTACATCTTTCGTGATCTGGATGTCAAATAGTTAAGAACAGTTTCACTACTACAATATGTAAAATTCAAAAATTCTGTAGTCCAATTAATATAATCTATAAATTCATACAATTTATCTTACTATCCTTCCAAAAAATACAAATATCATCCAAAAAATGGAATACAGTACCCAAGATTGACAAAACTTGGAAACCTTGATCACTGGATGGGAAATGGGAAATTCACCCCTGGTCTGGCTCCCATGTCTCTGATGGACAGATTATCGGGGCCAGTGGTGCAATGGATAATGTGTCTGACTATGGATTAGATCAACAGTAAGTAGATTAATCCCCAGATAACATGCCTCCCAGCATAACCCTTAGCTACCTCTTTACAACATACCCCACCATATAGATGTCCAAGGAACTCAGGCACAAAACTGAGTTGGGTTGCATGGTTAGGCTTGTAAAGACCCTGGAGGTCATTAGCCTAGTATAAACCTCTGAACATCTGAACATATGTTCAAATAGAGATGAGAAACAAGAATTGCATAGAAGATCTTCTATGCAATGATCAAGGTTTCTTTTTAATAAGGTCAGGGATGAACTCTGCATCACATATATGGGGAACTTATTCAAGAGGTTAGGTTCAAACCTGCATGTCACCCGATGGATAGCCAACTGGCTAGATGCATAACTAGACTTAAAAAGGCCCTTGTGGTCACTAGCCTACTAAACACCTATGAACCTATGAATCGGGGAGTCCACCTCTACAAAGAGGCCAGTCACAAGTGGATCCCTTCAGGGATCAGTCCTTGGACTGCTCCTTTTTGGCATTTACTTCTCAGAAGTCAAGGCCAATGCCCATGGTTTCTGGCTGACTAAATTTGCAGATGATTGCAAATTAGGAGCTGACATTGAATCTCACACTGACACAAATGATATCCAGGAGGGGCTGACACAAACAAACAACTGGTGTCAGAGCCATGGACTAAAACTAAATGCCAAGAAATGCATAACAGTATCCTTTGGGAAGTCATCCAACCCTGGTAACTATCATATTGACAACACACCCCTTAGAGATGACCCAGTAGTCAGGGACTTAAGAACACACATAGATAGTAATCTAGCCTTTGACCATTGTGTGTCTACAGTGTTGAGGAAATCATTCTATATTGCACAACTTATAAACAAAGGTATGGCATCTAGGTCCAAGGAAGTCATTGTTCCACTGTATTCAGCATTCATCAGACCTATCATTGAGTACAATGCTGCCTTTGGTGTGTACCTAACCAGGCATATCCAACAAATGGAATGTCCACAGAGGTTCCTCACTGAAATAATACAGGGTGTAAGCAAAATGTCCTATACAGACCACCACAGGGCCCTATCTCTGTATTCTGTTTACTACAGGCTTTTGAGGGGAGATCTATACCTGGCATACAAGGCATTGTCAGACTCCATTCTTAAGGACCTCCTGCATATCCACAAAACAAACAGCACCAGAATTACCCATTCTAAATACTTACCTCTGATATAAATAAGCCCTGCTGGAAAGACAGATATATATCCCAGAGACTACTACTTCTGTGGAACAGGCTTTCCATCCATGTGAAGCAGAGTTCCTCCCTAACCCAATTCAAGAACAACATGGACAATTGGATAGAAACCAGAAATCCATCCCTGGTTTGGCACCTATGTCTCTAATGGACATAGGTAACCTGTAAATGGTTCATCTCCCAAACCCCTGCTTACACTTATCAAGGGATCAGAAATTGTCAAAGATTTTGGATGCATGGCTAGGCTTAAAAAGGGCCTTGTGGTCATTAGCCTAGTAAACACCCATGAACCTATGAACCATAGTGCGGGGATCCTTTGAGATGAATATCAATCTCTCCAGCATGTTCTATTTATGTCATAGGCAAAGTTCTGGTCCTTGGATTTAGTGTTTCTGCTGCTGTTTGTTTTGTGGCTGTGCAAGAGATCCATCAGAGCTGGATATGACAATGCCTTATATGCTACACATGGCTTGAAATTTAATAAGAAAATATTTTATTTCCTTATATCAATCTACCTTGTTTTTAATATCTAACAGGCTTCTGGGTCAGAAATAGTTTCAGTAAATGTGAAACTGGCTTTGATGAGTAGGGGCCTTGTTGGAACTGTTGTTTTTCTCATCTTCTTCCTGACTGGTTTATTGTTGATTAAAGCGATAGACTAATAATGCTGGATTTTAGTGTGGCCATTTTAAGTCTTGACTTGTGTGGAGCAGTTCTGCTAAACACTAAACAAAGAAATCTAGCTTCTAATTATCTCCACAACAGAAAATTAAAAACTGTTTGCAGTTGGTTGATTTCTGGCTTTTAAGTAAATTGACTTTTTGTAAGTAAATATTTTGTTTCTTTATATTACTCTGCCTTAATATTACCTAACGGGCCTAATAGTTTCAGTGAAAGCAAAACTGGCTTTGAGTAGGGGCTTGTTACAGCTTTTTTTTTTTGCTGATCTACATACTGATTGGATTATTGTTGGTAAATTACTGATATATATCACTGTTCCTAGAATTTAGTCTGGCCATTTTAAGGATTGATGTATGTGGATCACTTCTACTAAACACTAAACAAAGAAGTATAGCTTCTGATTATCTCCACAACAGAAAATTATGAACTGTTTTGCACTTGGTTAATCTCTGTCTTGTAAGTAAATTATTTGACCATTTGTATGTTGGTTTCTTTATATTCATCTGTTTTATTAATAGCAGCTAACAAGTCTCTGGGTCAGAAATAGTTTCGTTGAGAGCAAAACTGGCTTTGATGAGTATGGACTTTGATTTAGCTGTTTTTTGATGATCTGCTTACTGATTGCATTAGTGTTGGTACCTTAAATTTGTACATCACTATCTATGCAATTTGGTGAGGCCATTATGAAGCTTGATTTGTGTTTGTGTGGAGCACATCTGCTAAGCAATAAACAAAGAAAGCTAGCTTCTGATTATCTCCACAACAGAAAAATTAAGAACTGTTTTCCACTTGGTTAATCTCTGGCTTGTTGTAAGAAAATTATTTGACTTTCTGTAAATAAGTAATTTGTTTCTTTATATTAATCTGACTTGTTAATAGCAGCTAACAGGCCTCTGGGTCAGGAATAGTTTTGGTGAGAGGGAAGCTGGCTTTGATGAGTAAGGGCCTTGTTGGAGTGATTTTTTTTTTTTTGTTTTGCTGCTCTGCATACTGATTGGATTATTGCTGGTGCTTTAAAGCTATATTATCACTGTCCCACCATTTTAAGGCTTGATTTATGTGGATCACTTATGCTAAACATTAAACAAAGAAGTCTAGCTTCTGATTATCTTAAGGTTTGCCACTGTTCATTGTGGCTAAAACTGGACTAAGGCCACACCCCTAGCATCACATGTAACCCTGCCCATTCTCACCCCCTCTCCCATCCACATTCCGCCCATTTTGTGACATCACTTTGACATCAACTGACAGGAACACTCTCTTTTTCTGTTCCTGATACCTGCTTTAAGCCGATTTACTATGCTTTTCGGTAAAAAAGCATAGTAAATCAACCGATTTAACAAACTTTGATCGTCTGTTTCCTTTTTTGAAACAGAATACTGGAGTTTGTACAGTGTTTTCCAGACTACTGGAGAACTGATTTGATTTCCAGAAAGTCTGGAAGAAAACGGATGGGTGGCAACCCTAGATTAGCTCAACAGAAAATCAAGAACTATTTTACACTTGGTTAATCTCTGCCTTGTTGTAAGTAAATTATTTGAATTTTTGTGAGTAAATATTTTGTTGATTTATATTAATTTGCCTTGTTGATAGCAGATAACAGGCGACTGGGTCAGAAATAGTTTCTGTGAGAATGAAACAATTAAAGCGTTGTTGGAGCTGCGTTTTGCTGATCTGCTGACTAATTGGATTATTATCGGTGCCTTAAAGCTATAGACCAATATTGCTGGAATTTCACATGACCATTTTAAGGCATCATTTGTGTGGAGCACTTCTGCTAAGTACCAAACAAATAAGTCTAGCTTCTGATTATCTCCACAATAGAAAATTAAGAACTGCTTCTTGCAGCCTGAATTTTTTCTCAACCCTCCCACCCCTCTCCTTTTGTGGTTTTAAAAGACTGTGTCTCATGCTTCTATCCCTTATGGTAATCTGACTTCCAAAGTCCCAGCGTTTCCTTTTTCATTGCTATTATCTGTTGTGGAAGGCATTTATATACTTTTCCCACCCACCACTTTAGTAAACCCCTGTTGAAACCCAATACTTAAACCATAATAGCCCACCCTAATACAAGACTGGATGACATGGATATGCATATTCTACATGTCTTTGTACCCAGCTTGGTAGATACAGACATTCTGAGACAATTTAGAGATTGTCTCATGTTCTCAGAAACCAGTTAATCCTTAAAGAAACTAATACAGTATGCAAGAGATGTAAATATACAACTTCTCTGGCTGCAAAAATCTTACTTATAAATGAGGTTGTGAAGAACACATACAATACATCCCTCGCACATACTACTCATCACACACATAGATCTTCTTATGCTGAAGCATTTAAAAGAAACCTTCCCAATCCTCAAAGACATCCTAAGCTACCTAATGGCAGCACCTTTCCTCAGCAATCATTAAAGCACACAATAAAAAGCAACACCAAATACCACATATAAGCTTACACCCAATGGTCGACAAAGAATGAAGTCCATAAGGTGAATATCAAACACTTTACCTAATACTCTTGTCAATGGAGATTCCATTGTATGCCACACATATGTCACACTCAGCAGGACAGACAAGGAAAAGATAACTGTTAATTGCTTATCTGGAGCCAGAATCAAGCATGCACTCAGGTCACTGCACCCCATATATAAATATGATTCTATCTTAGTCTATGTGGGTGTAAACGACCTGAGATGTATCTCATTGGACTATACAAAAAGAGACATTATGGATCTCTCTGAATGTGTCAAAGACAGGTACAAGCCTTGCATTAAGCAGAATTCTACCTTCACCAAGGATAATGCCACATTATGTTCACAAAATGATTGATCTTAATAATTGGCTTAGTTTCTGGTGTCACTCTAGGGGAATCAAATATCTGCCAAAATGGGAGGACATGGTTAATGAGCACAATTTTGTTTGGCCAAGGATAATCTGCACCTCTCTCCCCTAGGCTTTCAGATATTGGCTAAAACTTTATCCATCCCCTTAGAGCCTTTTTAGGCAATGCCAAAATAACAAAACTACCAACATAGCAAATAGCAAAAAAAAAAAAAACTCAAAGCAACCTTAAGGTGTTATTACTCAATGCTAGCAGCCTAAACAAAAAAAAAACTCCATACCCTACAAGCCCTCCTCACTATAGAAATGTAGACATCAGTGCCATTACTGATATTTGGTTTAAAGCCTTAGAAAGTACTCCAACAGTGCAAGATTACAGTGCCTTCCACACATTTAGACCAACCACAGCACAGAAAGGGACTAAAGGTGGAGGTGTCTCTATGTTAGTGTTAGAGTGAGAGTCTTCTTCTTTTGGCTTTTTCCCAGTTAGGGGTTGCCACAGCGGATCACCTGTCTGCTCATGATTGGCAGTGGAGTTTTTACAGTGTCAAGTTGCCAGCCCGGCGCCCAACCTTCTGAATTCACTATAGTATATTAAGGTACAATAAAGCCTAAAAATATAATGAAGGTACAATAAGGCCTAAAAAATATAGTCAGGCATGTATGCATTCAATTTCAGAGAAAGACAGTTTATTAAAAATGAAAGATAGGCATGAAATGTGCAGAAAATACAGAAATACAGAATGTTCCTTTCTCAAGGGAAAGATGTACATAGCAATGGAATTCTAGATAAAGAGGCACATGCAAGACCAGGCTCAGAAACAAAGGCAACCAAGGCCAAAGAGGTGTGTAAAGCTTTACAGGGTTTTGGTATTATTAAAATATACTTCAGATGCAGTTAGGGAGGTCAGTTAGTTAGTTCAGACTGACATACAGAAAAGATTAAACATCCAGCATTTTAGAATATGAGTTAGCTTTTAGACTGCAGTATAGGTACTCAAGCCTGAGTACAGAAATCAAGTCAAATATTCATACTATTCAGGAGGAAGACTGTTTCAGTTAATATAATTCTGGAGAATCAGAATATACGTACAGAAACTTTGAATATATTTAGCAGCACTGTTATTACTAACCAGCTTTCCAGCATTTCTACAGACTGTTATTGTTCATCACCACTGTTAATGAAGACAGTATTCGCATATTGTGAACATCTAATAAAGCTTTATCAACTGAACTACAGTGTTTGCAGAATTAATTCTGAAAATTACAAAAAGACTTGGCCCATAAAGGAGAGACTGGCACCTATTCAGCACAAGTTTGGGTAATTAACAGAAAAAGACTTTCATTCCAGTCTCATTTCGGTTGTTTCCAGTTAATTCCAGTATACTTCAGTCTTATCAATTCTTTCAATGGCAAGCCACTATCAATGGGGGTAAAACAGTTAAAGTAAGTCCCAAAACTTCATAGCAACCTTGCATCAGCAGTCAGACTACGTGTGTTGTACAGAAATATCTACAGAAGAGCAGTGTTTCATTCAACTATGTGTGCTCTACTGTGCAATCTACAGAAAAATGTGTTTCCTTCAAAGCAACCTTATTAGTACAGGTACCATTGATCATCTGACATTTCTTCAAACTTCAATAGACACAGCTGTAGTTAGTAACCCTTTCAAGAACAGTTTTAAGTGCAGCAGCCAGCATAACACCTTTTATCCAGTCTATTAGTAACTACAGCAAATGTTTCATATCAGACTTTTCAGCAGCACACCAGTGCTTTTCCAAAAGGGAGACTGTGAATTCCATACAGAATAAGGCTCCAGCTGACAGCACTACAGTTACTCCTCACAGAGCAGACCTTTCAGTAAGACACCACTAGTAAATTTCATACAGAAAACGGCCAGAGCAGATGACCTCTACATACAGTAATAGCAACTGTTAGACAAATTGCAGAGCACCAGTGTTTACTTCAGGAAAAAGCCTCAAAGAACATCAACAGACCAGTACTATTTCAGAAAATCTACAACCTTCAGCAGTGTTCCTTCAGAACATAAAAAGACATTATCCAGTTAGCAGTAACATACAAACTTTCAAGTTTCTAGTGTAACATCACACAGCCAAGAAGGAAGAAAGAGGTTTAAAAAGCTGCAGATGAGAGGACACATTCTTCTAGACTCATAAAGTTATGTAAGACTTTATATGCACTTTTTAGTTAACAGCTCAAAAAAGTTTAAATTCTTCAGTAAAAGTCATTTGCATGCCTTTTGTATAAACATGTCAAGTAATACTTCTTCATTAAGACACCAGTAAATGTTTAGTTTAGAGGTAAAGACTGGGTAAAGCAGTCTAAAAAACTGTTTCAGAAATGTTCTTTTAAAGTTAAAAGTTATTAGTTCAGGAATGTTCTAGACGCAAAAGGATTAAATCACAGAAACAGATAGCAATAGATTCGCAGAATGGGTCAGCTTCTGTTAATAATTCTGATTTACAGTTTTCAAACATCAGTGTAAATTCTACAACACATGTAATTCAAGGAACGGAGTTAAGTAGCAATATGGTAATTACAGCCGTAAACACAATCAACATACAAGCCAGTGCAAATATTGCACTCAGGGGGGATATAAGTGCAGATTTTAATTAGTCTGATAAAGTAAATAATATACAGACGTCATCGCAAACTACCATTTCAGAGCAAAGTAAAGAAATAGCGCATTCCATAGTCAGAGTCAGCATTGTTACTAGGTTTATAACAAAGGATTTTCAGCTTATCTATAAAGGATGTGGCAGTCAATGAAAGCCTTGTTGGAGCTGCATTTTGCTGATCTGCTGACTAATTGGATTATTACCGGTGCCACCAAACCAGAGCATTTATCTGTCATTAAGGTTGAAAGAAATGACATTTCATTGCTTACAAAAAAAATATGGAATAATGTACTGATTAATACAGACAACTCAACTTCAGTTACAACTAGATCTTTATTAAAGGACACAAATGCAGTTTTGTCAGGATTTAAAGGGTCAAAGATTACAGCAGCTAACAGTTTGAAGTGTAATACCTCCATACTAGGTATGGGCACGTCATTAGAGTTATATGTTGTTTTAGACTTCAGTAAAAAGAGTTTTGCAAATATACAGAATCTGAAGAATTGGTTATGACAGGAACATGCAGATTGATTGGTTAAAGATAAAATAAATTCCAGTTCAGCTGACACAACTAAAGTGCTCAAAAAGACATATTGGGTGTGCCCAGTTAGAAAAAAATGGTAACTATATGTATCTATGTTGTGTAGGGTATACCAGAAATAACAGTCAAGTTAATTTGCAGAATAAAGGTTTTACAGTTACAAATTTGGCAAATTAATTATTTGTGTTATTGTTTTGTTTAGCAGACATTGTTAAGAGCTTTGTATTATGGTAATAAGGTATTGCAATGCATACATAATATCTTAATACAGAGACGAAAAAGCATTCACAAATATTAAATGACGTTTGGTAGTTTACAGAATTTAAAGTCGATACATGGTATAAGTGATAGTACAGTCAAGAGTTAAGATCTCATGCATGAAAAGAGTGCATCATAAAAAGTGTGTGTCATTAAAGCCACAGGTTCAATTCTTATGTTATAAAGAGCAGACAAATAAACTTCCAGAATTAGATTAGTTCAACTCTAGTAATAAATGACATACAAGTAAACTTCCAGATAAAGAAACTTCACATACTTGTATAAAAGACAGACAAGTAAACTTCCAGAATCACATCAGTTTAAATCTGGTAATAAATGTGTTTATGTGATCGGTTTAAGATTTATTATAGAAATTGCAGTTTACCAAGCAGACCATATCACATTACAGCCAGCTTACTAAGGTGAATTGAAGGCAGTACTGTATGCCATAAGGCAGTATAGTGAAGATCAAGACTGTATATATTTCATACAGAAATTGCAGTTTATCAAGCACACCAAATCAGATTGCAGCCTGCACAGCAAACTGAATTGAAGAGGGTACTGTATGCCATAAAGCAGTATGGTAAAAATCAATGTAATATCCTTAGTGACAATTTATGCAGTTACAGTTCTTACTATTTATCCAAGAAAATTGTAGGCAGTAATGAAAAATTATTGCAGCATTCAGCAGTACTGAAAAGTTAAATGGCTTTAGCTAAAGAAGCAGCTATTGTAAGACAATGGGTGGAGTTTCACTCACAGAACAGTATGTTAGAATCTGAGGGTCACTAGAGTAACTGTCAAAAGTTCAACAGTTAAGATTAATTTTCTATAGGTGCAGAATGCACAGTGTTAGATTACTACTTTAGTTTCATTTGAGGTTATGACAAGAAAAACAATGTCACTAAGGTTTCAGTTTGATTTAATAATAAAGTAACATCCTTTCCATGGCACTTTTATACATTATCAGTTTGCTCACACACTTGCAAGAGTTTATTAGCAGCAAATGTTTATTTCCTGCAGAAAACATGTAAATAAAGTCAGGGCAACAAGCAGTGCTATCAGTTTATAACTGTTAAAGTTACAAAGGTTATTTTAAGGACCTGATTGATTCTAAATACAATCAAGAACTTAGCCACCCAGCCCTGCACAATAAATGAAAAGGAGGAGTTTAAAAGGCCTAACTATAAAAAAGGACATTTGGACATTAAAGCAGGCCTTCCAATACCTCATCAGTGACTGGGACAATGCAGAATAAAATCTGGCAAGAGCTCTGTTGCAGAAGTCGACTGTCTATGTGTTTCAGTTATTTCTTCAAGGTTTGTTTAAAGTTGAAATGTATGAGTTAAAGCAAGTATTTATGTTTTCAGTTATATAATAGTACTAGTTTTCCGTTTATGTTTTTATCTTTGTTCAGACAATACTAACAAAAATATTTTAATAATTTAGTCTCCAGAGTATAACATTAACAGATTAGAGGGTTTTTTTTACCTGTGTTCAGGTAACACCGGCAGGAAAGGTATTCCTGCTATTTTAAATGTTCAGTATAAATATGTATCAAATTTCAGTCAAGATTCAGAATATGACATTCATATTCAGTTACGAGTTCAGTACAGTATATTTCAGTCAGATTTCAGAATCTTCTTCTTTCTGCTTTTCCCGGTTAGGGGCCACCACAGCGGATCACCTGTCTGCATTGGCAGTGGAGTTTTAAGGTGTCGAGTTGCCAGTCTGGTGCCCAACCTTCCACAGAAGGCACATACACGCATGCACTCATGCCTAGGGCCAATTTAAAGTGTCCAATCCACCTGCAGCATGTCTTTGGAATGTGGGAGGAAACTGGAGTACCCGGAGGAAACCCATGCAACCACATGGAGAACATACAGAATCCACACAGAAAGCACCTCAGCCAGGAATTGAACCAGAGCACCTCTTATTCAGTTAGTTTTAAGAGTAAAGTGACAGAATTATTTGTAACAGGCTTTTTACATCATACATTGCTACTACATCATCATTCACATTATTCAGTCATTAATTTTAAAGGCAAAGTGACAGAATTACATTATTCAGTCATTAGTTTTAAGGGTAAAGTAACAGAATCACTTGTATAGTTATCAGTTAAGGGTAAAGTGACATAATTATTTATTTGTGGGCTTATTAAGATAAGTTATCTCAAGAATAGGTAGTATTCAATATACTCAAGGTATAACAGGGCTTAATATGTTAATCTGCTATTGAGTTTCCTTTTTTGATGTTTTACCTGCACTGTAACCTATAATCACTGCAAAATGTTGAACTGAAATGTTATATCCAGATATTTTGTTTTACCTTATATTGTGATATGTTGTCTACCTTCTCTTTATCAAAAGAAAGTATTTGTGCTACTGTATAACAAAAATGTTCTATCAATGTAAATTTCAGTCAGATTTTATGTAAAGATTTTCTTCCTGGGCCTCCGCTAAAAAAGGACCCTTTGTCCAGTTGGACTTTCCTGGTAAACAAATGTAAAATAAATAAACAATAAATGAATAAAGTTAACAGACTTCAATCCAAACAGAAGTCACACCTAGTGGTCAAAATTAAAATTGCAAGTTTATTCACCAGATAAAGAAAAACAATTGCCCAGTTATAATTAAATCAGAAAGTTAAGATGCTTCATAGTAAAAAAAAGACTTCGAAGTTCAATCCAAACAGACCATAAATGCTCAAGTGACACTTAGTGGTCAAAATTAAAATTGCAAGTTTATTTACCAGCTAAACAAAATTTATTTTCACATTATGAGTCAGGTAGCATAAAGTCGTGGACAGTAGTTAGCAATACAGATATAAGGCAACTACAAAAGAAGGTCCCTGTAAACATTCATCAGGGGCCTCAGGATGAGCTGTTAGAGTGAGGGTATTCTTACTGAATTCACTATAGTACGTTAAGGTAGAATAAGGCCTGAAAATACAGAGTCAAACATGTATGCATTCACTTTCAAAGACAGTTTATTAAAAAGGAAAGATTAAGTATGAGATGTGCAGAAAATACAGAATGTTACTTTCTCAAGGGAAATATATACGGTTTTGCCCGCTACGGACTGTTCCTTTCTCAGGGAAAGATGTACATCGCAATGGAATGCTAGGTAAAGAGGCACGTGCAAGACCAAGCTTGGAAACCAAGGCTAAAGAAACATGTAAAGCATTCCAGGGTTTTGGTATTAAAATATACTTCAGATACAGTTAGGGAGGTCAGTTAGCTCAGACTGACATACAGAAAAGATTAAATATCCAGCATTTTAAAATATGAGTTAGCTTTTGGACTCCAGTACAGGTACTCGAGCCCAAGTACAGAAATCAAGTCAAATATCCATACTATTCATGAGGAAAAGACTTTCAGTTAATATAATTCAGGAGAATTAGAATATATATGCAGAAACTCTGGATATATTAGGAGCCCTGTTATTACTAACCAGCATTCCAGCATTTCTACAGACGGTTATTGTTTATCAGCACTGTTAATGAAGACAGTATTCAGATATTGTGAACATCTAATAAAGCCTTATTAACCAAACTACAGTGTTTGCAGAATTCATTCTGAAAATTACAAAAGACTTGGCCCATAAAAGAGAGACTGGCACCTGTTCAGCACAAGTTTGGGTAATTAACACAAAAAGACTTTGATTCCAGTCTCATTTTAGTTGTTTCCATTTAATTCCAGTATACAACAGTCTTGTCAATTCTTACAATTAGCAACAAATATACCTCCAGATTGGTCAAACAAGATGATGCTATGGAGTTTGTCCACATGCAAGTCACCTTAGATAAGACCCCTTACCACATCCTAGCTAGTTTTAGGTTGCCATCCATGCCACAAGAGTCTCACAACTCTTACTTAGACCTATTGGAGGAACTCACCATCCAATCAAATACATTATTCATACGTGACTTGAACTATCCTTCTATAGATTGAGAAACATACATTGCCACAAACTCACAGGTACAACATTTCCTGGACTTTATTAACACAAACAACCTGGGCCAGACAGTGCATACTCCAACCAGAGGATTAAATGTACTGTATCTAGTATTCACCAACATGGAAGAGCTTTGCACTCTGCCATATCACATCCTCACTAGTGAGGTCTTATCACAAAGCTTTCTCCTTTAAAATACAAATTAACCCAGGAAACCCAACTAAACCAGTAACAGTTCTGAATTATTCCAAGGCAAATTGCATCCTACTAAGTGGCAGTTTGTCAAAATTCAAGACCCCCAACCCCGATACTAAAGCGACCTATACAGAATTTTTCACAGAAAGCCTGTACAATCATGTAAATGGCTGCATAGATGGTGCTTTGCCTAGTAGAAGTTAATGAAAACAAACCCCAAAAAGAAACCCCACTGGAGGAATCCTCACCTCAACAGGGCATATAACAAAAGAAAAAAGGCATAACCAGAATCAGAAAGAGCAACTTCTATAAAGAGAAGAGCTCTCTGATTCAACTAAATAAGAAACTAAGAAAACTATGAGGACTAATTAAATCAAACAAGGCCAACAACAGGATCAAGCTAAGAACAATCACAAGCCCTTCTTCAGCTATGTCCAGAACCTTAAGAGTAATACACAGTGTACTGAACTGGTGGTTAACGGTACCACTTTCACTGATCAGGAAGACATTGAGACTCCACTGGCCAATAAATTCAGCTCAAATTCACCCCCAGCTACCCCCTGTGAAATTCCTACTAGTGTACCCCCCCCCCCAACTATTAGCAGTCATAAGGTTCTGGAGGTATTCACTAAGGCCAAAAACATTGCCTCAATGGGCCCATAACAGTATCCCTGGTTGCCTCCAAAATGGCCTAAAACATGATCTATTTGGATTACTTGAGGCACTCTTCACCTATGGTCTCATACAGGTTATGTACCAAGTGAACAGAGGACCACAATGGTCATCCCTCTTCATAAGGCCAGACCATCACCCAAGCCTGGGAACTACAGACTCATCAGTTTGTCAAGTCTAACATGCAAAGCCATGGTACCAATTATCTTGGAAATAATCAAAACGGTCATTAACACCCTCCAGACACTGGACCCATCCCAGTCTAGCTTTGTTAAGAAAAGTATCCAAAAACAGGAGGACACAAGATAGTCTCCAGATTATAAAGCTTTAATCAGGCACAAGCGCCTTCACATCTGCTTCTACAGGTGCATAAAAACAAACTGAAACTAGTCATACTTTTAAACATTGCTGAATGCATCACATGACAACAATACATCACATGTCTATATACACTCCATTACTATAAAATATTAAAGCTATATGGTAATCATAAAATAACTAAATATTCAAGGAAACTCATAAAAATATAATCATAAAATATTTCTTATATACTTTGCGCACTATATGGTTACAGTAAGACTAGTTTCAGTTTGCTTTTTATGCACCTGAAGTAGCAGATGTGAAAACGCTTGTGCCTGATTAAAGCTTTATAATCTAGAGCCTATCTTGTGTCCTCCTGTTGTTTTGGGATACTTTGTTGTAGTTTTGCAGTGGACACAAGGACCTGCATATGAGTATTTTTTATTGTTCTTGTTTGTTAAGAAAAGGTTTTGTCTATTTAACCTGTTTGATTCCTTTGAGAAGGTCAAAAAGGCAATGGATGAGGGTAAAACAATGCATACCACATACCACATACCACATACCACATACCACATACCACGTACCACATGCCTCGACCTGGCCAAGGCTTTCAGTATAACACCCCACTCAGGCATTGTTGACAAACTCTCCAAACTAGGCATACATCTCTACATAGCACACTGGATTGTTGGCTGGCTTACTGATAGAATCCAAGAAGTCCAGGATTGGTGAGACCACCTCCACGAAGAGATTGGACACCAGAGGAGTACCTCGGGGTTCTGTGTTGTGCCCACTCTTGTCTGGCATCTACTTCTCGTAAGTCAAGGCTAATGTCAAAGGCCTTTGGCTCACCAAGTTCACAAATGACTCTAAATTGGAAGCTATCATAGATTTAACAAATGTAATTAAGAACCACCAATAAAACAATGCCCTTATTATTCAAATACCACTGTTGTAACTTCTGAAAAATATATATAGTTTTCTTTAAAAATACTATTATCAAGCTAATAAAAATGAACATCCAAAACATTTATATCATATATTCAAAGTATAATAATAATAAAGTCATAGTTTAAAATCGAAGTAATCAAAACTATTCTTCCATCTCCTACCCTATTTGCTCACTTATGTTATCCTATGGCTCCATCTAGTGGCCTTTTAATAAGGAAGCAGTTTCCTTGGCCAAAGTACTGAAGTTTAAGGCAGCTAGACCTTAAGAATTTTATTAAATGGCCACTAGAGTCCTAGGATAACATAAGTAAACAAACAGGGAACATTAAATTTATTATATTAGGAGATGGAAGAATAGTTTTGATTACTAGGATTTTAAACTATGAAATTATTATAGTTTAAATATATGGCATAAATGTTTTGCATGTTCATTTTTATTAGCTTGATAATATTATTGTTAAAGAAAGTTATTTATATATATTTTTAGAAGTTCTGACAATGGTAATTCAGTAATAAGGGCATTGTGTTTTTATTGGTGGTTCTTAATTACTTTTGTTATAACAGAAAGACAGTGGTAAAAGAATGCTTGCATCTAAAGAAGTCTAGATTAAGATGAAAACGTTGTAATACATTGTTTGTGCTTTTTATCTTTTTTTATCTTGGACATTTGTTAATTAAAAAGTCATAACCAAAAGGATCGAGAGTTGTCCTTCCGGAGTGCCTTTACTTGTTTTTGGTCGTGTTATTATGTTTTAGGCACTTTTTCTCACTTCGTTTGGTAGCTATCATAGATTTCCCCATGACACTAATATTCCACAACAGGGTCTAACATAGACAAATGCCTGTTGCCAACGGCACAGTTTAAAATTCAGTGCCAATAAATGCATTATAATTCCCTTTGGGAAATTGTCCACCCAAGTTAATTACTCTATTAATAAAACATCCCTAATTTGAACTGATAGTCAGGGATCTGGGAACATATGTAGACAGCAATCTGGCTTTCGATTAACATGCAACAAAGACAGTAAGAAAATCTTTCTTTGATGTCCTACTGGTAAGTAAGGTATGGTATTCAGGACCAAAAAAGTTACAGTACCATTCTACTCAGTCCTTATCAGACCCATCTTTGAATACAATGCCACTTTTACCATGTACCTAACCATACACTTGCAACAGTTGAAACGCCCAGAATTTTTCCTATGCATTTTAAGATGAGGATTTTTTTATATATTATTACTTGCAGTTATGGTGTTAAATATTTTTACATAGAACATGATGTTATACGTTTATAGTGTGTAAGTACGTGTATTATTATTATTTTGTGAATATTTAGCTTCTTATAGTTTGTAGAAGCTTCTTACACTTTATAGAAATGTTTTACATCTCACAGAATTTTTTTGCATGATTTAGTATAATATAATGTAATTGGAATTGCTTGGCACTTTAAGAGTGTAAGCTGATGTGATTAGGATTTAATCAGCATTAATCAGGATATTATGTTTACCTATATATAGAGTAGTAGTGAGATATATTTTATTGAATGGTCTGAAGAAGTGGGAGTCATTCTCATGAAAGCACTTACTGAATAAACATTTCTACTGCTTTTTGTTTACTTTCTTGATGGTTTAGGCTATGTGGATGTTGAATCTGAGGCTGTTGTCTATTTCTACACCTAGCAGTTTGGTGTGTGTGGTTGAACTGATTTAGATATTATCTTTGGAAGTTATCTAAAAATTGTTGTCTAGTGATGGGGACCTATCTGGGCTGAAAAGAATAAGTTTTGTTATTTTAAGATTAAGAATAAGTTTGGTGTTAGTGTACCATGTTTCGGCTAAGGTGAAGTTATTTTGGGTTAGGGTGTGCAGTTCTTTTAGTGTGGGATCGGCACATATAAGGGTGGTGTCATCAGCATATTGTACTACTGAGGCAGTGAGTGTGGAGGAAGAGAACTGGTTCGTAAAAAGAGAAAACAGCAATGGACCAAGAATGGAGCCTTGAAGGACACCTAAGGATACTGATAACAGAGGGGACAATTGGTTTTACCATAGGACAGCTTGTTACCATGAGCTAGAGGAGGGGCTAATGTTTATGGAGGATAGAGGTTTGAGGAGCATATTGTGATTAACCATATAAAAAGCTTTGGATAGGTCTAAGAATATGGTAGACACGAAAATGCCCTTGTTTCTGTAGTGGTTCACTGTATTAGTGAAAGATAATAGTGCTGTGATGGTGCTATGGGAGGGTCTAAAGCCATGTTATGCTTTAGATATCAGGTTGTTCTTCTGGAGATACTGCATTAGTTGAGTATGAACAACTCTTTCTAATATTTTAGATAAGGTTGATAGTATAACGATTGGTCGGCAGTTAGTGAGTTCAAAGGAGTTACCTCCTTTGTGTAGTGGTATAATATGTGATGTTTTCCATAAGGCTGGTACCTTATTCTCTGATAAAGATCTCTTGATGAGAATAGCAACAGGATAAGCTATGGCTTCAGCTGCTGTCTGTAGGAAATCTGCTGGTAGGTCATCAGCTAACAGAGTAGTTCGTTTAAGTTTGAGTAGGAGTTTATAAATAACCTTGGTGGACACAGGGTGCAGGTAAAAGTTGGAGGAGTTGTTCTGTATGTTGGGGTGTGTTTGGGTAGTTATTGTGCAGTTACTAGCATTATTTTGGGCATTGGCAAGGGTTTGGACAGTTTCAGTAAAGTACTTAGTGAATTGTGTGGGAATGTTATCTTGGTTGTTTACTGTCACAGGGTTTGGGGTTGTGGATTTTCCTGACTGAAGTATAGCATTTATTGTGGCCCAGAATCTTTGAAGGTTGTGAGCATATTTTTCTTGCAAATTTTTGTAGTAGTTAGATTTGTCAAGTCTATTTTTTTTTTGTTTTGTTATGGAGTTATAGGTAGTTTTGTCTTGAAGTAATGGTTTTGTCTTTATGGGATTGTGTCCAAGCCTTATCTCTTTCTTTCATTGTAGTTTTAGTTTCTTTAGTTAGCCATTGGGCATACTTAGCTTTTATTCTAACGGTTCTAGATGGTGCATGATAATCTAAGATTTGTAAGAAGGTTGAGTTAAAGTACTGCACAGCTTGATCAAGAGACATTTGCTTCAGGGGAGTCCAGTTACAACATTTTAGTGCAGTGATTAATTTATTAGGTATAACTTTTTTTTTTATTTCTTACAACTCTGAAGATAGTCTGGTTGATGTATTGGGATCTATTTCTAATTAGATATTGGTTGATGGTCACTTAAACTATCAGGTAGACACCCAAACTTGTATGCAAGAGAGGGGTCAGATATAAGAATCCAATTGAGAATGGACTTGTGGTGGGATGATTTGCCGATTTTAGTGGGAGATGAGATTAGTTGGGTAAACCCATGGAGGTTAATGTGGGTGGAGGGATTGTGGCTGGAGCAGTTAACCCAGTCAATATTAAAGTCATCTAATAGTATAGTTATTTGTGGAAGGGAGTTTGATATCCAGTCTAGTATGTTTTATAGTATAGTAATGTTATTACCTGCTGGGATATAACCACCTAAAATATTAATATGTTTGTTGGGGTTTCATTTTAATTTAGCTAGGATTAGCTCTGCATTATGGACTTCAGGGGATTTCCATCAAATAGTTCGATGTTGAGATGATTTTGGAATAATATTGCCACCCCCCCCCCTTCCCTTTTTCTCCAGTCTATCTCTATGTATAATACTGTAGTCAGGAGCTGTAGTCTCAATATTGTGATGGTATGGTTTTAGCCATGTTTCAGTTAGCAAAATGATCTCTGGTTTATATAGGGCTATTAGGGCATGAAGGTCATGAATTTTGTTTAATATGCTTCTTACATTCAGGTTTAGGAAAAGGAGTGAGGAGGGTGGTCTGAGGTAGGGTGGATTTAGTTGATCTAAGTTTGGGTTGGTTGCTGTAGTGAGTCCTGGGTTATGGTGTATATTGACACTGCATGAAAGTGTTTTAAGTAGGTGTAGGTAGAGTTTAGTAAGCTTGTAGATTATTTTAGCATGTCTTTAAGAAGAATGAGAGTTCAGTTTAGCTGAAAGCTGATTGTGTAGGAAAGAGATGGATTGGGTGGAGATTAGGTCACATGGTGCAATAGGGAAATGCATTAGTTTTATAGGATTGCCTATTGCATCTGTTTGCCATGGGGGGTGGGGTGTTATTATTAAGTTGAGTGTGGTAGGTGGTGAGGATTGAAAGAATGATTAGAGAGGAAATTGTGATGGGATAGACTAGTGTGTTTAGTAAGTGGTGATGTGCTCTGTAGAACATTGTGTGTAAGTTGAGAAGAAGTCGGGTGTGTATAAGGTGTATTTTGTTTACTAGTAAGAGATGAGTGTTGTGGTGAGGGGATGTGGTAGAGTGTGTCCCTGTGGGGGTAACAAGGTACAGTGTGGTAGAAAAATTGGATTGTGGGAGGTGATGCATAGTAATTGGGGGTGTGGTCCTTAACTATAAGTGTAATTGTTCTAGGAGTGGGTGGGAATGGGGGTAGGGTTCGGGAGCGAAGTGAGCCTAAGCAAAGTGAGGGCGAATGGAGTGGGGTTGCACCCGTGGAAAATCTCTGAAAGAAACAATCAGTAAGCAGGTAAGCTTGGCAGAAGTGGGGATAGGAGAGGTGGAGGGGGGTGTAGAGCAGTTCAGGAAGATAGACTGAGTAAAATTGTTGGGAAAGGAGGCAGTGGTAATACAGAGTATAGAAACAGGAGATAGGCAGAAAGGAAATAGAGAAAAAAGCAGGAGGGACAGTTTAGTGCAGGTGGATCAGAATAATGAGCAGGAGGGTATTAGTTGTCAGGGGAAACTCTAAGAGAGTCAAGATAGTTGCAGGAAGGTAGGAGAGTGGGGGAGCAGGGTAGACTAGGGAGGCAGGGAGTGGCCCCAAGGTGTGCAAGAGAACTAGCCAACATGGGAGCAACAGTTCAGATATTAAACTAGTGCACTTAGCATGACATACTTAGGCAGTCACAATTTAATGGCAGGAGAAACCAGCAGAGGGACTCGAATGCAGGTAGTTCCAGGCGGGGTAGGTCAGTGGCCTTGGCAGATGAGGAGATATTGCTAACCTGAAAAAAGGAGAAATAAGTAGTGTGGTTAGGGAAAAGTGGAACCCGGGTAAGTGATACAAAGAACTTGGCAAGTATCAGTGTATGCGGAGGGGGGGGGGTATTGCATAGATTGGTGGCGGATGAAGTGGGATGTATGAGAGGGAGGGTAATGCTAAGAGCTAGAGACGACTAAGGCCTAGATGTAAGCTCTGGGTGGAAGAAGAGGTGTTGGGGAGAGAGTGCAGGTGGGTTCAGTGAGTGGAAGGATGGGGTGGAAGTGTGCAGGTGAGTGACTGCTGGTGAGAGTCTAAGGGATGAGTAAGGAGGGCTAACTACTACAGGGATGATGGAGGGGTAAGGGAAAATATTGTACAGATTAGATGCAAGCAATTGCATGTAGTTGAGGAAACCTTCAGAGCAGAACAAATACCATACGTATTGGTATCAAGTACAAGGACTACAGTCACTAGTTCAACAATAAGCAGCTAAATAATGTACATGTACCATGCATATTGGTGAAGCTGACAGTCAGCTTATAGATTACATATAGACAATGTACCAGAATTTCATAGCAGCAGGAGTCCTATCAAATAGGAGAATACAGCACAGCTTGTATGTATGAGTAAAGACACTAGGGTGACTATCACATTAACAGTCAAGGAGTTGTGTAATAAAAAGCACTGAGAACCAGCACAATTGGGAAGTTTTAACAGATGACAGTACTGTTTTCAGCTTTCCTGACTGCTGCTAGTGGAAAGTAAAGTAATATGTGTTAAGTGTGTGGGTAGTACACTTAAAAGAATAAGCAACCATAAGCTACAGTAGTCACTATCTGAATAACAGTGAGTACAAAATAACCAGAAGAACGTGAGCACTCCAAAGGACACCACCTTTATTCACAAACAGTTAAGCGCTTTCCTCTCCACTACAGAGACTTCCTCAGAACAAAAATCACAACCTTACCCAACCAAGTTAAATACACCCATAAATTATTCAATTAAGCAACAATTAAAATCCTTAAAGCAATATCAAACTTCAAATGTTAACATAGTTCACCACATTGCGTTAAAAAATTCTTAAAAACAAGATTTAAACAAAATGTTACATTGTTTTATATTAAAAATGTGTTTACATAAATTAACAAACCAAAAACAAATTTAAAGAAAAAAATAAAAAAACCTAAGTTCTCAAATAAGCTAACCTGAAATTTGATCAAGTTTAAGAATGCTGGCAATGCTAATGGTTTCATTGATGCCTGGAAATCTAGAGGCATCCATAAACAATTGCCATTTTAATTTCATTACATCCAAGTGCACATCCAAAATACCCCCCTTTTCATCCTCATTGAGGTGTTGCAAGACCAAAAATTTGAAACAATGTGTGGTATGTTCACTTATGTGCCTATATATTGCACTGGTTAACCTACCGTGCTTAATGTCACCTAAATGTTCTCCCATTCTAATTTTCAATTTCCTACTAGTTTTACCAATATATAAAATGGGACATTTCTGACATTTAGCCATATAAACCACCCTTTTACTATTGCAATTGTAATGGCCCCCAATATGCAACCTATGTCCATTAATTTTCACATAATCCCCAGTTTCAAATATGTGTGGACAAAAAAACAAGCATTACATTTAAAATTACCCACTCTTCTATTTGTCTTGTGTGTAGATCTCACCCCCTCAAGAATGTTCTTAATACATTTATCTTTTCTAAAAACGTACTTGGGGTGTTTTCCAACTTTAGAACCTATACCTGCATCACACTTCAAGATATCCCAGTAGTCATTTAACACCTCAATAATGGAGTTGGCCATCCCATTATATGTTAGCACTAAAGACAAGTTAAAATCCTCCTTTAAATTCCTAACACTATTATTTCTAATGAATCCAAAGCCCAAAATTGGTTTATATACCCCATGCCTGTACTTAAAAATAACCTCTCTAGTTAAATTTTCCAAAAGCCAGCCAGGATATCCCCTTTGCTTGAACATTTTACAAATAAAATCCAACTCGATCAAAAAATCAGCTTCTGAACTAACCATCCTAGCTGCCCTTATCAATTGGCCTTTTACCACTCCTTTTTTCTGATAATCAGGGTGGCAACTCCCATAATCTAAATACGAATTTGAAAAGGTTTTTTTCCTATGTATTTTAGTTAAGAATTTTTTCCGAGAATAATCAATGGTTAAATCAACATCTAAGTAAATAATGTGTTCGTTGTATTCAAAGGTGAATTTGAAAAACTCTACAGTTCTATTAATATATACTAAAAATTCATTAAGACTATCCTATCGTCCAGGAATCTGGTGTAGTGTGTGATTTGGTCCTTGTACTGGCTATTGAATAAGTACTCCTGTTCCCAGTATGACATTATCAAATTGGCAAAAATGGGGGCACGAGCGGCCCCCATTGCTACTCCTTTAACTTGCTTATAATATATCCCTTCAAACCATAGGTAATTATTTTTCAACACTAAATCCATTAAAACAATTATTTTGTTGATCTCATCTTGATCAAACATTTTGATTTTATGAAGCTGTTGTTCCAACCAAATAGTCCCTATATCTTGGGGAATAACTGAAAACAGGTTTACTACATCAATAGTGACCAGGAAAACCTCATTTGTTAGATCAAAACTATTTAAATTATTAATGAAATGCCAGGAGTCCTTACTAATATAATCAAAGAAAGACAAAGTTTTTTGCATCAAGCCATCAAAATTCATGGAAATAAAATGAGTTTTACTTCTTTTACCATCCACTATGGGCTGGAATTTCACATTAACCAAGCCTTTGTGTATCTTAGGTATGCCAAATATATTTGCCACCCTAGGATACTCGTTTTTGAGGTAATGGTATTCATCCACATCAATCTGGCCCTGGAAGACCATGTCATCCAAAGCCAAATCAATATTTCTGTATGCCACCATAATTTCGTTAATAGAACTTTCATGGTATGAATCCTCCATTAATATATTACTCATGCTGTCCAAATAATCACCTCTCTCCATGACCACCACCCCACTGCCCTTGTCAGGCTTCATAAATTTAATGGTAGGGTCTTTGACTAAATGGAGCATGAGTTGCTTTTCTTCCTCTGTTAAATTCGAATAATCAGCCTGTGTGTTGTACCTATACCTTTTCCTTATTTCTTTTTCACAACTTTTTTCAAACAATTTCACCATTTTATTTAAAGGCGGATCAAAAGTACTAGGCTTTTTACATTTTCCTTTTAATTGTCCCCCCATATTTGTGTCATACCCCAACCAAATTTTTTAATTTAATTTTCTTGAGTATTTCTTTAAATCAATAAGGGACTCTACCAGATTTCCTTTTCTACAGGGGACAAATGTGAATCCTTTTGCTAAAAAATCTGCGTGCTCTGCTTTAATTTCCATTTTTGAAGAGTTGTAAATTTTAAAATCCCCTTTGGTATTAATCACTATCTCGGGGCCCACCATGTTGAATTCAAGTTGTTTATCCAAACAGTCCACCAGTATATTTAACATTTTGTCACCCTGTTTGTCGGTACTTTTAGTTAATGCCATATAATAACTACTTGCTTCATCGCCAGTTGCCAAGCCAGGCCCATTCAGAACCTGTTCTATAACATTTAAATTGTTTCCAATGGCAATGTCGGAAAAAAAACCCTTGGCTAGTGTCGGAATAAACAGATAATTCCATAAGTGCGTTGTCAAACTCCTGACCAAAACCCTTATGTTTTTCTTCTCCAACATTTTGTCCAACCTCCCAACCCTCTAGGTCAGGGTCCATTGGCATGGGACTGCCATCCCTCCCATTCTTACTGTCTAATTTTTCATTCTCAATGCCATAGGTACCACAATCAGTTCTGTTGACACAACCAACAAAGGTCTCACACTCCATAACCCCCCTCTCAAAGATAACATTGGGTAAATCGCTATGCATTTGGCCATTAGCATTTCCTATTACATTTGTTTCAACATTGTGTATGTCAGGATTTTCGGTCACTTCATAAAGAATACATTTCACCCCCATTTAATGGATGAATCAGCACACAATTCAACATGTCAAATGCTGTACCCATATTGTTTACGGTGTTAATAGCAGCAACATTCATATCAAAAACAGTACCTTCAAGTTCGGCAAATTTCTCATTTGTATGACCCACTCCATTTGTGTTAAATCCTTTGTTGATGTCTACAGTTGGAGCCACATGCTCACCATTACCACCACTGCTACTCAAAAAAACCAAAGGTGGCGGCAACGGATTTTCGCCATATTTTAGTAGTTTTTTGTCCTTGGGCCCTTAGGCCTCACCCCCTGTATCAACTCTTGTTGCCGACCCCTACCAGAACTTGAAAAAGAAGATAAAAAGCATTTGTTATGCTTCACTTGTCTCTAAGGTGATCCGATCACCTTACTTCTTCTTGGGTAACTGCTGAATACGTACGTTGCAATCTCCCCCGCTGGCGGTTAGATTCTTCACTCGTCACTTCCTCTTGGTTACCAGCATCCAGACTCCGCCCCTGCTGATCAAGCCCTCTAGAAAAGGGAAACACACGGTCCTGTTGATATTCTTTTAAATCTCTTTTTAACTTGTTCTCCTTTCATGCATAAATTGTATTACAAATGGAATTGATTTGAACATGAATGTTTTGATATAAAGGAAGATTTTTTTTCCATTGTTGAACTCATTATCAGCCTTAATAGACTGGTCTAAACCCTCTAGTTCTTTTACAATATTTTCCATTTTAATTCTATTATATTTAATCATTAGGGCCATAAGATCAAGTCCCACCCTATCAAACAAGGAATGCACATCATTTAAAAAGTCTTTGTTGGCCTTTACCCCATTAGGATATCTCCACATTCTTAAACCACGGGGCACCTGTTTTAGTTCAATGTTCTTATTTAAGTATGCATTCTCAAGCTGCAGTTTCTTAAACACCAGCAAATCTTTTTCAAAATGTTTCAGCTTTTCATCTAAATTGTACTGTTGTTCAGCGGCAGCATATTCTCCATCACCACCAAAAGAAAATTGGTTTTCTTTCCATTGGTTCAAAAACCCACTAGAAAAATTAGTAAAGCTTTGTACTCCCTTAGGAATGTTTTGCATAAATTCATTATTTTTGATATGTCCACTCACCTGACTCCCCTCTATTTCAGGGGGCCCCTCCAACTGCAAATCAATGAAGCTTGGGGTTGGTTGGGTTAAAGGGATGCCCAAGCTCCCAAAAGAAACACCACCTACTGGTCTCTCCATCAGACCTTTGATTTGAATTGAATGTTCTCCCAACTGTTCATTAATTTGTTGTAGTAATTTAAAAATGTCCTGATTGGAAATGTGCTCATCCATCCCCCTGCAGGTACCAAACCAGTAGAACTAGAACTCAGCAAACCACAGAATAACCAGAAGAACGTGAGCACTCCAAAGGACACCACCTTTATTCACAAACAGTTAAGCACTTTCCTCTCCACTACAGAGACTTCCTCAGAACAAAAATCACAACCTTACCCAACCAAGTTAAATACACAAATAAATTATTCAATTAAGCAACAATTAAAATCCTTAAAGCAATATAAAACTTCCAATGTTAACATAGTTCACCACATTGTTTTAAAAAATTCTTAAAAACAAGATTTAAACAAAATGTTACATTGGGACAGTTTAGTGCAGGGGGACCAGAATAATGAGCAGGAGGGTATTAGTTGTCAGGGAAACTCTAAGAGAGTCAAGATAGTTGCAGGAAGGTAGGAGAGTGGTGGAGCAGGGTAGAATATGGAGGCAGGGAGTAACCCCGAGGTGTGCAAGAGAACTAGCCTACACAGGAGCAACAGTTCAGATATTAAACTAGTGCACTTAGCATGACATACTTAGACAGTCACAGTTTAATGGCAAAGGCACCAGCGGAGGAACTTGACTGCAGGTAGTTCCAGGCAGGGTAGGTCAGTGGCCTTGGCAGATGAGGAGATATTGTTAACTTAGACAGTCACAATTTAATGGCAGGAGGCACCAGCGGTGGGACTCGACTGCAGGTAGTTCCAGGCAGGGTAGGTCAGTGGCCTTGGCAGATGAGGAGATACTGCTAACTTAGACAGTCACAATTTAATGGCAGGAGGCACCAGCGGAGGGACTCGACTGCAGGTTGTTCCAGATAGGGTAGGTCAGTGGCCTTGGCAGATGAGGAGATATTGCTAACTTAGACAGTCACAATTTAATGGCAGGAGGCATCAGCGGAGGGACTCGACTGCAGGTAGTTCCAGGCAGGGTAGGTCAGTGGCCTTGGCAGATGAGGAGATATTGATAACCTATGTTAGCCAGAGCACACCATGGGACCGCTAGATAGGAAGAGATACAGTGGAATAAAGGATGATGTCACAATATGAGCAAAAGATAATTAACTTTAACAACTGGCGTAGGTTTTGCTGTCATTAGAAGGTGGTACAATACACATTAGTTTGGCAGGATACAGCTGGCAAACCACACTGCTTCAGACCAGTAATAGTAGATTATTATTTCTCAGTGACTACCAAGCAACAAAGAGTGCAGTTTTCAGGTGTCATAAGGACTTGTCAACTGCATGAGCTAATACATAAGCTAGCATTTTTAATGGTTCTGAAACTGTTTTTGCCATTGTGGATGTAACTGTTTACCTTATCTCATTCAGCTATAGACAGGCAATAAGGTTTGCCATAGTCATTGGAATATGTGAGCAGGAAGATGCGGTAGCAGAACTGGATAAAGGTAACGACTGAACTGATATTGATGAATTAGAAGAAAATGTGAACCAGAGCCCAAACAAGGGGCAGGTGAGACAGTTGTTTTGTATTGATATCTCTATCTGTCAATCTACACATATACAGTTATATATTCTACATTTTAATTCCTCCAAAAGCTTACATTTGTTTGATAGGAATTGACCACATTCAGAGTTCAAGGTATAATTAAAGTTCATGAAATCAGTATTGCCTCAGACTTTGATGTTAGCCAAGAGCGCACCTCTCAACTTCTTAGAGTAAAAAATCTGGACAATGCCTATAATAATGAGGGAACAAAGGCCCTAAAATAGGGACATATTTTAAATATTGCACTTATAAGCTAAGAAAGTTGCTAGAACAACAGGAGTTGTATTAGCATGCATTTCCTGAAGAATACAAAGCTTAAACTTAAATGTATGTCATTATTTAGTGATTTCAATCCTCAGGAATTTGCCAAAAAGCTGCAAGCTTTATGAAAAACAGGCTAAAAATATGAGGCAAAAGTCTGGAAATTCTGCGAAAATCTGGATAGTTGAGTGGTATGGCCAAGAATGCTGTTATCAGAACAGAACCCGCAATGTGCTCAGAATTGCCTCCTGCAGATCATATGGGATTTCATGTATTGGTAATATATTTATGATTGTAATTTCTTTTTTATTGGTCTTGTTGATCCTACTACTAATACTACTACTGGAACTCTTTGGGCATCTTTCTTCCATGTTGCTGTCATTTCTGCTTGCAGATTTATTTTTATTTATTTATTTATTTGTTTGTTTGTTTATTTTACATTTGTTAACCAAGCTAGTCCAGCTGGATATATGTCCATTTTCAGCAGAGGCCCGGGGAGAAAAGCTCCTCGAAAACACAGTAAAATATATATAAAATGACAGTTGTCACAGATGCAAATACAATACATAATTAAGCAATTCTTTACATGACAGTTTTACAGATGTGGGTGCATAACATATATAAGCTATTATTTTCACTTCAATACATTTCTGCTTACAGAATCATTTTACTTACATTAGGTAAGTTATACAAGCCTATTTTTTATGTTTTTTCAGAAAGAAACTAGTATATACATAAGAAGAGACAGGTGTCTTGTGCTAAATGGGGTAAATTAGTCTGGGTTTGCACACGGACATAACCAATTGGATTTAAGGTAGATTTTCAGTTTGTTTTTAAATAGGGTTGTTGCGAATAGAGAGGTCAGGTCAGCTCATGGTATTTTAAGACATTGTGTCTCTTGGTACATAAGACACTATAATCACTGGGTGTAGCAATTTCAATAATCAATGGTACTTTTATATTTTTTCTTGGACCACCATATCTTGTTTTCTTGCATCTATTTTTGAACTGTTGGTAATGAGTGATCCTATGTCATATAAACTTCATAACTGTCAATAACACTTTTTGATTCATATTTCCAATGTTTCTCAGCTACTTTTACATTGTAGTGTTTCATCATCCCTAGTACAACAGTCTTACCACATTATTGTACCTTTCAGCATACAGGTCCTCAGCCATGACAGTATTACCCCCAACAACAAGATAACTGTTTCCATTTCTAGTTTACAGAACCTGCATCTATCTGTTTTGGCCACTTTTTCAATGGGCTTTGTAAAGCAGTGCATACACAGACCACTGTCTAGGGCCACCATTATTACCATTTCAATTTCTGGTTTTAATTCACCTCTCCTTAACCATTCCTGCATCAAATCTTGGTCAACATGAGGTTGTTTCAGAATGTTTCTATACCTGTACTATATTTGTGGACTTTCCATTTTTTCCTTCTTTTCTGACCCTTTTCTTTATATTTACACACACACACGTATGATTCCCTGAGCTTTCAATTACTATCTGATTTTTGTCTACTTCTGCTTTGATTGCCATTCACACTTTATTCCGAAGTGCTTCTGCTAAACGGTATTCTTGTCCTCATGCTTTAAATCTTTCACTATGGGCCCGGATTCTGTAAAGCTTGAGGAATCTGGCCCGTTAAGCCGATCTCAGCACAAAACATTTGGATAGCATCGTGATATGCTAATATAAGACAAGAAACTCAGAATACCTCAGCGCACAATAGAGTACTGCAGCTCCAATGGCACACTATACAAATGAGCAACTAATCCGTAAGCATAAGAAATAGTTGTCCAATAATGTTGTACATTACCAAACAAATGGAAAGATGTCACAAATCAAGAAGCCCAATAGTTGTTTAGAAAGATAAAATCTGTAACGCAACTTTATGGGCAACTTTATGAATGTTACTGACTCCGTAGTGATAACCCAAAAAAACACACACACATTAAAAATGTAAAGTGTCCCAAACTAATCAGCATGGCAATCGTAGCAGGAATTTGCAGGAGTATACATAGAAGCATACTAGACAATCATGGATATATCGATATGCCATCCACTAACTTATAATACATGCTCCAAAGCTGCAAGGCTATTTGTAATACACACACACACACACACACACACACACACACACACACACACACATATATATATATATATATATATATATATATATATATACATACATACATATATACATACATACATACACACATATATATATATATATATATATATATATATATATATATATATATATATATATATATCCAAATGGATGGAAGCAAGAAACACAATGATAAATCCACAGCAAAACGTTTATTGTTGTTTAGTGCTTTTGTCCTTAAGCATATATATATATATATATATATATATATATATATATATATATATATATATATATATATATATATATATATATATATATATATATATATATATACATATTCACATCACAACTGCGGATCCCTACATAATATATGTATCATAAAAAAATTATTGACTTGAATTTGTGAATTCCAACGGAATCCATAAATTTCTTAATAAAAGAATTAAGGACAAAGGGCATTCACAGCCACTTCACCATAGCTAACAGCTTTTAACAATGGGTTCAGGACCTGTGCAAGGAACACAAGTAATGCATACACTCAAGGAAAGTGGGAGATAAAATAGAAGCTGTGGGTATGGGTAAAGAAGAGGGACAAAGAAGAGGAATGTTGGAATATTTCCTGACCCAGAGACTCCCCAGACTCTGGAATAGACTGCCCATACATGTCAAGCAGAACGCCTCTTTAGCCCCCTTCAAAAGGAGCCTTGATGACTGGATGGGAAAAAGGAAATTCCTCCCGGGGATCAAGTCAGTCACCCTGCTAGACAGGGTTCCAGGGAAGTAAACAGTGTGGGAAGAAATAGCCAGAGAATTGTTATGGATAGGCTTGTATAGGCCCTAGGGCCGATAGCCTAGTACCAACCTATGAACCTATGAATAGGAAAATCTGGGGGAAAGTCAGAGGGGCATGGACTATATATATATATATATATATATATATATATATATATATATATATATATATATATATATATATTTTTTTTTTTTTTTTTTTTTGTGGGAATAGGCTCCTTTTTTTTGAAGAATGGAAGGAAAGGTAAACATAGTTAGAGAGGAGGTGAAGGTAAACGTTTTTTAGATGATATCGTTATTCTTTGGATTGATACAGAGCAGAGATTTCAGGAATTCTTAAGTTATATAAAAAACACTACAGACTTCCTTGATTTCACTTATAATATAGACCATCATACCCTGAATTTTTTAGATCTTAGTATATCTAAGGGGGAAAGTTGTTTTATTTCCAGAATTTATAGGAAACTGACCTTCTCCAACTCATACCTCCATTTTAGTAGTGGGCACCCTTATTTTCAAAAGAGAAACCTCGTTAAGGGACAACTAGTGAGGATAAGTCGAATGACTTCAAGCGATGTGGATTTCAATGATGAATGTAAAAATGTTAGTGAGATGTTCAGAAATAGGGGTTACCCACTTGATTTAATAACAGAGGTAGCACATGAAGTAGAGTTGGGGAGAGGTAATAAGTTTGCACCTATACTGGGACAAGATCTGCCAACGAATACACTTTCGATAAATCCCACTTTGTACAATAACGCTCATGATATTAAAGATGCATATATTTTAGATTTTAATGGAAATTCTAATATTATTAGGGGGGTGGTACATCGTGAATGGGAAAGGTTTCAACAATTTTCCAATATTGATGCTAATGTATTGGGCCCTATACATTTTACTTATAGATGAGATTTAAATTTTAAGAGGTTGTTTGAATTTAAGAATTCCAATGGACACAAGGAGGGTAGATCCAAATATGGTACATTTAAATGCGGTGCGTGTTCTCAGTGTGGATATACTTCTAATGCACCATCGGTGATGATTAAAGGTAGAAATAGACACATTGCCTCTAATTTTTATGCTAACTGCAATAGTTCGGGTCTAGTGTATTTAGCCACATGCTAAGCATGTGGCTCTTTTTACGTTGGGAAGACCGAACGTAAATTAAAAACCAGGATCTATGAACACTATTATGAAATAAATAAAGCTAACTCCAAAAATGCTTTATTTCACCATAAATTGCTTTGTACACAAGCCAGTTACAATTTCCATGTTTTAGAGATGGTCCCGAAATAAATCAGGGGCGGAATGTGGGAGACCAGGCTGGAGTACAGAGAATTGTACTGGCAAATTATTTTGGAGGCTAATAGGTATCCTGGATTAAATGGAATGTTGTCTATTATTCCCGTTCTGAAACTCAGATCAGCTAAACTTTAAAGTTTTTTAAGGTGTTAACTTTACACTGGGAGACATAAGGACATTATTTACATCAAGTTAGGTTTACATAAAGGATTTTTTATACATATATAATATACAAGCATTTTCAGATTTCACTTGTTTTTAAAGGATTTTAGTTTTATATATAAGGGTTTTTTTAGGTTTTTTAACTAGTTTTATTAGTATGTTTGCTTTTTTTCATCAGATTTGTAATTTATTAGCAACATCCAATGCATTTAGGTTTTGTCATGATGTCACAATATTTAAACTGCATTTGAATGTGAGATATTTTTATCTGACAAAGTGTTTCATACGAAAACACAGTAGTTGTATTGACAGCGTTTATTGTGGTGGATTACGGTTTGTTCAATAAAGTGTCTTCCTTCATCCGACTCTTATTTGGTGGCTCATACATTTTTAGTTTCTGGTTCTCTTTTTTGGCCATTTCGTATTTATAAGCCTAGCCAGAATGTGCTGGCTTTCGCCGCCCCCTTAGATTAGTTCCCTGTGTCTCTGTCCAGCAGAGCCACTGAAGTGATCCCTGGGGTAAACTTTCTATTTCCCATCCACTCGTCAAGGTTTCTCTTGAAGAGTGTTAGTGAAGAGTTGTGCCTAATGTAGATTGGAAACTTGTTCCAATGCATGGGAAGTCTCTGGGACAGGAATCTATCCCTCCAGCATGTCCTATTTATTGTTGTGGTGTGGTTTAGATCCCTACAGCATGTGGTTCGAGGGGATAACGTTTTCTTTAGGTGGAGCATGTCCATCAATTCTGGGTTGGACATGGCCTTGTATGTCAGGTAGAGATCACCTCTGAGTAGTTGGCATGCAACAAGTACAGCTGGAGTTTCTTCAGTCGAGCTGCATAGGGCATCTGTTTGAGGCCAGTGATCCTCTTGGTGAGGTACTTCTGTGGTCTTTGCAGCTGTTGCAGGTGTCTTGTAAGGTATATCCCAAATGGGGCATTGTACTCTATGATGGGTCTGATGAGTGATGAGTAAAGGAGCACAATAACCTCTTTTGATCTGGATGCAAACCCTTTTGTGATAAGGTGGGCCATGTAGAAGGATTTCCTAACCACTTTGGCAATGTGATTATCAAAGCAGAGATTACTATCTACTTGGGTCCCCAGATCCCTTATTACGTCTTCTGTATTTAGGGGACTATCACCTATGTGGTAGTTTGTGGGTACTTTGTTTTTTCCAAAGGGGGTGACTATGCACTTTTTGGCATTTAGCTTGAGGCCGTGATTTTGACACCAGGTGTCCGTCTCAGTGAGACCCTTTTGGAGGATGTCTGTGTCAGCCGAAGAGTCAATTATAGCCCCTAGTTTGCAGTCGTCTGCGAACTTGGTCAGCCATAGTCCTCCTGTGCTTGCCTGTACCTCTGAGAAGTATATGCCGAACTGGAGGGGTCCTAGGATTGAGCCCTGGGGAATGCCACTTGTAACCGGTTTAGAGTAAGACCTAGCTCCTGCAACTCTTACCATGTGAGTTCTGTCCGTGAGCTAGTTGGCAACCCATCTTCTGACATAGGGGTTTATGCTCAGGCTGGTGAGCTTGTCTATAATACCAGAATGGGGAATGGTGTCGAAGGCCTTTGCGAGGTCTAGGTAGGCTGTGTGCACCACCTTTCACTCATCTATAGCCTTGGTAACTGTCTCAAAGAAGTCCACCAGGTTTAGGAGGCATGATCTGCCCTTAACAAAGCTAAACTGGGTAGAGTCCAGTGTTTGGAGGTTCCCAATGTCTCTGTTAATGAGTTCCATGATGATGCTGTCCATAGCCTTGCAGACCAAGCTAGTCAGGCTTATAGGGCGATAGTTCCCAGGGTCTGTTGTGGCTTCACCTTTGTGGAGCAGAATAACCGTTGCTGTGTGCCACTCTGTGGGTACATAGCCTGTGGAGAGGCTGAGTTTGAACAGTGTGTTTGGTGAGAGGTTAGTTCATCTTTGAGCTCATGTAGGACACAGCCTGGGACACCGTCCGGTCCCATTGATGCTGTGTTTTTGGCTTTGGAAAGGGCTGTTTTAACCTGAGTGTCTGTGATTTCAGGGGCTCTACATTCTTCTGGTATGGCTATGGGCCCTTTTGGGGGTGAGAGGGGGGTGAAGTTTGCACTGAACTTGTCTGCCAGGATGTTGGCGATATCGGTCAGTTCAGTGTATTTTGTGCCATTTTGCACCAACTCCGAGCAGATCTGAGCATTGCCACTTAGATTCTTGACATAGCTAAAGAATGCCTTGTGGTTATCTTTGGAGTCCTTCTCAATATTTCTTTCGAAGCTCACCTTGGATGACTTTATGACGGATCGTAGTTTCTTGCTGATATTGATTAGGGATGTCTTCCCTTCTTGGGATTTTACTCTTTTCTGTACTAGTTTCCTCCTTCTATTGTATAGCTTGTTTATGGTAGGAGTCCACCAGACTGGTTTCCTTTTCTTGGAGTAGTGAGTCTTGGTTTTGTTTGGGATGGTATGATCCATGCATTCTTGAAGGTGCCCATAGAATGCATTAGCAAAGGATTTTGC
The DNA here is from genome assembly GCF_019279795.1 of Protopterus annectens. Lineage (NCBI taxonomy): Eukaryota > Metazoa > Chordata > Ceratodontiformes > Protopteridae > Protopterus > Protopterus annectens. The sequence goes on along the minus strand of NC_056732.1, from coordinate 1,597,105,317 downwards.
AGCTTGGACAGCATTAATCTTTTAGCATGGGGGCTTTGAAACTTTCTACCCCGGTCTTAAGTAACGTGAAGTTTGCTTTTGAAAAGTTTTCACAGTGGTTTCCTTGTCCGGGGTTGGGGCAGAATGTGGATATCCAAAGTGATTTGTTTATAGTCAGATCTAACCAGTGAGGGGTTGACCTCTGGTGTGGAGCACCGGTCGCCCATGTTGGTGATGACCAGGTCCAATATGTTGTCACCTCTGGTGGGAGTGTTGACCAGTTGATCCAGGGCATTTGAATTTATAAATTCTAGGAAATGTTGGGCAAGGGAGTTAGTACTTGAGTAGGTCTCCAAGTTAATGTTTGGGTAATTGAAATCACCCAATATTAGGGTGTTTTGTAGGACCTTTATATTTCCCAATGTTTCCAGAAATGCAGAATGGGGGTCCTGGGACATGGTGGGTGATCTGTAGCAAGCTACAATTTGAATTGCAGTTTTTCCTGTTGTTAGTTGCAGGTGGATGATCTCTGAAGCATCGTGCTGTTCCACTAACATGGAGATCTGGGTATCCTTGATGAATATGGATACACCCCCGCCTTTTGTATTTCGGTCCGAGTTCTGTGGCCAAAATGTATGGTATGAGTTGTAGCCTGGTAGTGCTGGGGTGCTCTCTGGAGCCTTAAACCAGGTTTCTGTTACTCCACATATATCAATTTTCTCCATACTGAGGAGTGCCTCGAGTGCATGCATTTTGAGGTTTAAAATTTCTGGCATTGAGTAGCATTACCCTCAGTTTTTTGTTACTTGTGCTATTTATGGCAGTGGGTTTGTCTTTTGAGACTTGCCTAAAAAAAGGCAGTATGGGGGTGGCAAGAGCCTTGGCTAGTATTCGAAAGCCTAAGGGTGACAGGTGCTAGCTGTCTCTAGCGAAGCAGCACAGCTTGTCGAGCATGTCATCCCAGGCGGACAGACACTGGATCCCCTTTGAATGACACCAGAAACTTAGCCAAGTGTTGAAATTGATCATTTTTTCTTTATCCCATGGTATCATTCTTGGTGAGGGCAGAATGCTACTCAGGGTCAGGGTCATACCGGCCTGGGGTACATGATCAGAGAGCTCTTCCATGTCTCTTTTCATGTAATCCAGGGAGATATGGCTCAGGTCATTCACACCAACATGGACAATGACAGAGTCATATTTGTACTTGTTCTGGAGTGACCTGAGTGCTTGTGTTATGTGGCGGATCCTGGCACCCCACAGGCAGCTAACAGTAGCCTTCTCCTTATTCAGCCTAGTGAGTGGGATGTCATTGTGCCTGACTATAGAGTCACCTATTACTAGTATGTTGGGTATGTTATTTTGCCTTAAGGGCTGTGATTGCATGGCACACTGGTTTTGTGAAGTATGTGTTTCATGGTTTGTGTTGGGGGGTGGGGGTTGCTTGGATGTCTGCTTTGGAGGTCTCTGTTGCTTTTGCAGATTTTTATTTAGAGCCTCCGATTATGTTTTTGTGTATTTATGTGTGTTTTTTGCCAGCGCTGGTTTAATGGGTCTATGTGAGACTGGTGGTGTGATGCAAGTATTTCCCTTTGCCTCTTGACTGTCTGATCCAGCCATGGGTTGAGAGAGCTTAGCCTCCAGTTTGGCTGTATAATTGCATCTCTCGCATGTATTAGTGTTTGGTGGTAGGAGGAGAGGGTTGTTTGTGTACATGAGGCAGTTGTAACATTGCCTCAAAATGCCCAGATTCACCAGTTGGACTGGAGAGTATGCCTGAAACTGCCCTCTGGCCATGCCTGGATAGGTACAGTGAACTGTTTTACTGAAAGGCTGGTAAGGTTGAATAGAGAGCCTTGTCCTTCTGTACAGTATAGGAGGGTCTAGTGCTAGGGTTTATAAGTGCTTGCTATGAGTTTTGAGCATGTGCCAGGCTGAGAAATGAATGGCTTGAGTGCCTAAGTTGAAAGTTTGTCCAGCTCCAAGGGAAAAATTAAAGAGGAGACTTTGTGGAGCCGGGAATAGTTATACCCTAGCTAACCGGCGCTGCCCGGCGTGCAAAACCAGGTAAATGCGGTATTTATAGCAGGGAAATGAAAGAAATAGAAATTAGCCCAAAATAGCCAACTACTAAATTCTGGGCTGAAGACACTCCTCCAGGGCAGATAGGCTGCTCAAAGCTCCCCTCTCTCACAGGTGAACAGAGAAACTTCCTTCTATCCAAGTAAGGTATGGGCAAACACAGAGATTTGTAACACAGCCCTGAATTCAGCACTTAACCTGAAAACTGGACTATACTAGCTTAGAAAGGTGGGAAACAAGTATTTTTTTTTGTTTTTTTTTTTTCAGAAAATAAAGCAGATACAATCAAAAAAACACTTCAAATGCACAGAAAAGTATACTTATTGTTATATATCTCAAATCAGAGTTGTAGTCACAAATACAGTAAAAGCAGCTGTATAAAGTGCAATTATATATATATATATGTATGTATATATATATATATATATATATATATATATATATATATATATATATATATATATAGATATAGATATAAAACAATAGAAAACAAACAAACTGATTTAAACAAGTTACCCAATTAACCAGAAAAAAGCTCAAAACTGAGCCCTGTTCCAGCAGTCTTCAATCAGACAAGTTCTAACTGTACATTCCTGCTGCTAGGGTGCAGGGGAACCCTCTCCAAAAAAGATAGCCTGGATCAGTGCTCAAGTTATACAAACAAAGACAGATTCAGCAGGCCTGAATCTGGTCTATGCTACAGCAACAAGGCGCACCAGTTTCAGAAAGAAACCATTCAAATAAGCAGGCACAATAAGCCTGTGACCAGAAATTCCCAGGTCAGAAGGGTAGAATCTAGCCTCCCAGAAGAGTGCAGACCACACCTTCTTAATGTAAAAAAAACTGGCCCAAAGCCCAAGAGCTTAAACCAGAACTAACACACTTTAGAATAACAGACACTAAGCCTTCAATCAGCAATTCCCAACTTAGAAGGATGTAAGCTACCTGTCCTGCCACAACAGTACAGACCACAAACCTTCTTAATGTGAAACAACTGGTCTGAAGCCCAAGTGCGTAATCCAAAGGCTTAGAATAACAGTTAAAATTTAATCGGCTACTAACAAGCAGTAATAAATGCAGCAGAATAAATGCTATTAAGTACTTTTAAGAACAGGCAGCAAGAGCAAAATAAGTAATAAAGTAGGAAGAAACACAAGCACAGCAAAAGCAGATGAATAAAGTGCAATTTGTTTTCTCCCTATGTATTAGGTAGAATGAGCTAAAGACACTAGACTGGGAGGAGTGTCACAGATCAAATATACAGTAGGGGCGGGCAATTGCAAAGCCACCAAGTATAAAAAGAAGACACCATTTAACACAGCAGGAATAAGGGTGGGGAAAAATAGCACTTTCTGCAAGAAAAATAGCACTTTTAGCACAGATCAGACGCCAGCAAATATTATATATCTAAATCAATCAAGCAAAAGCAATTAGGGTACTGCAGAACTTTGGAAAGAAGTGCCAAAAAATATACTTATCAATTTATATTTTGAGTTGTTTCAGTAGCACTCCCAGTCAGAACTCAATTAGATTCAAGCAATGAATACAGAGGTAACAAACAGGGAATATTAATTATACTAGCAAGCCTTGAGACAATCAGATAAAACACACAAGTTGTTTGGCCAGTATTTAACACAGCAGGAATAAGGGTGGGGAAAAAACAGCACTTTCAGCACATAAAAATAACACTTTCATCACAGATCAGAAGCCAGCAAATATTATATATCTAAATCAATCAAGCAAAAGCAATTAGGATACTGTAGAACTTTGGAAAGAAGTGCCAAAAAATATACTTCACAATTTATATTTCGAGTTGTTTCAGTAGCACTCTCATTCAGAACTCAATTAGATTACTTGCACTTTGTGGTCTAACTACAGAAACCTATGGATTATGACAGTATATGTATCTGGTATATGATGTTGATGTTACAGACATTTATTAAATAATGACCCGTAAAACTGTGTTATACCATATTGTTATGCTGTTAAGGATACTTTTTCAATGATGCTTCAATTTACTATGAATCTGTACTACCTATGGATCCAACTGTAAGCCACCTCTTTCTATGAGTTGTTTAATTGTTAAGTGATTTAGTGTTGTAAATTGTGGTGGTATGATGATGTTGTATTTGGAACTGTATTCAACATATATGTAATGTCAGGGAGGTCTAATCCCAGTCACAAAGTGTACCAATATTACAAGTTGTGTTGTATGATGCCAGTGCTAATACTTTTCAAATGTCATGTCAGTATTTTGTACAGATAGCATTACTTATTATTTATTTATCTAATGTTTGTTTATCAGGAAAGTCCAACTTGGAACAAACCAATTTTTAGCAGAGGCCCAGGGAGAAACACTCCAGACGCATGTCTTTGCAATGTGAGAGGAAACCAGAGCACCTGGAAGAAACCCAAATGAATGAGGGTAGTCATACAGACTCCACACAGAGGGCAAGCCAGGTGAGAATCAAACCAGAGAACCTCTTGCTGTGAGGCAACATGCAAACTGTTGCACCACTGCACTGCCCAGATTATATAGATGTTTGCATTGCACAGGACTGCATATAGTTTATTTTGACATATGCTGTTCATTGACTCAAATGTATAAATGTGCTCATCCATGAGTCTTATCATATGTGTATCCATGTTATGCAGATGACCCACCATCCTAGAGATGACTACTTTTCTCCTTAGGAAAAATACATCATTTATGGTCTCTGCCAGCATGGAAGGAGACTCCTAGGCCATTCAGGGGATACTGTGTGGAAAAATGAAATATGGATGGACCTCACAAACATGATCAATGCCACTGGAGGCCACAACCACTGCTCAGACATGATTCACTGTGCAGCCAACAGTAACATGTTATGAGAGGTCAAGGGATGTCACCAGTGGTGGACTATCACTGACTCCCCCGATAACATCACAGTCGTTTTGGCCTCATTAAATAGAGTAAGAGGGGATTAATGAATCCCTAGAGGTGTGAATGAAGTGGGTGTTCCAGGGCAGACATGTATGTATCCATGTCTAGTACTGGGATGAGGATTTTGACAATCACTGCATGTTGCTTAAGCATGCACATTCATGCATTCCTGTGTTTGATTTACAGCAGCAAAGTTGGGACATGAACAGACTTCCACACAATGTGAGGATGATGAACTAAGTATAATTATATGTTCATAGGTCCATAGGAGGTTACTAGGCTAACAGCCCTAGAACCTTTACAAAACTAGCCATTTTTATCCCGAATTGCCCCAATTGTCAGTGATTAGGTGAGTGAAGTTCACAGAGGTAAGGTAGTTAATACAGACTTTCTCTGTCCAGGAGGGACATGGGCACCACCCAAGGAATTTGTAGTGATCAATCCATTGATCTAGGTTGTGTTTAAAAAGGGTCACGGAGGGGATCTGTTTCACATAAATTAGATGCTTGTTCCAGATTAGTGGCAGTCTCTATGAGATGTATCTGTCTCTCCAGTATAACCTCTTCATGAGAGAGGCTAGGATAAGATCACTGGAGTGAGTGATCCTCCTGCAGTTTGATTTATGAATATGTAGCATTTCCATCAGGGCCAGGTCAGACACTCCCCTTTAAGCAAGGCACAGATCACCCCTTAGCAACCTGTAGGAGACAGAATACAGTGACAGGGTTTTCAGTCTTTCCACACAAGACTTGTTTTGTGTACCCTGTAATTTCTTGATGAGAAACATCTGTGGTCTCTCCAATTGTTGCAGGTATCTGGTGAGGTACATGGAAAAGGGAGCATTGTACTCAATTACTGGCCTGATGAGGGCCAAGTATAATGGAATTATAACATCCTTAGATCTAGATGTGATACCTTTACTTATAAGATGTGCCACATAGAAGGATCTCCTTACTACTGTGGATACGTGGTGGTCAAAATTTAGATTGCCATCGACCTGCTTACCCAAATCATGTTCCACCGGGACTACACTTATGGGGGTGCTTTCTATAATGTAATTAGCAGGGATATCAGCTTTCCCAAAGGGAATAATAATGCCTTTTTTTTTTCATTTAGCTTTAATCTGTGGCTTTGGCACCAGTCATTTGTCTGCGTTAACCATGTCTGCAGTACATTAACATCATTGGGCTACCCAATGATTGGTCCCAATTTGCAGTCATCAACAAATTTGGTCAGCCACAGGCTGTCCAAGTTTGTCTGGACTTCTGAGAAATAAATTCCAAATAGTAGGGGGTCAGGCACAGAACCCTCTGGTATGCCACTGGTGACTGGTCTTTTGCTAGAAGTGAAGTCACCCACTTTGATAGTATGTGATCCAGTTGGCTACCCATCTGGTAATGTAGGGGTTAATTCCCAATTGGGAGAGTTTCTCTATAATCTCTTAGTGGATGATTGTGTCAAATGCCTTGGCTAGGTCAAGATAGGTGGTATGCACAATTTTTCCCTCTTCCAGGGTCTTGGTGACATTCTCAAAAAAGTCAACCATGTTTAACAGGTATAATCTACCTATAATGAATCCGAACTGGGTTGGGTCCAGAGTTTGGAGATTACCTATGTCCTTGTTAATAAGGTCCATAATGATTCTTTTCATGACCTTGCAGGTTAGGATAGTTTTGGGGCCTATAATTCCCAGGGACAGTAGTTGAGGGTCCCCCTTTGTGCAGAGGTATTACTGATGCTGTCCTCCATTCTGCTGGAACATAGCCAATTCTCAGGCTGTGGTTAAACAAGGATCCGATTGGGTATGCTAGGTTATGTTTTAAGTTGTTTAAAAAGCAACTTGGGATGTTGTCTTTTGCCATTGATGCCTTGTTTTTGGGCTTTTAGAGCATCAAGATGACCTGCTCTCTTGAGATAATAGGTTGAGGAATGGTGGTAGAAATACTTTGGGGGATGCCTGGTGTGGACAGCAGGTAAAGTTTTCTCCAAATCTGTCAGCTAGCAGGTTAGCTATTATCTCTGGTTGAGTATGGATGGTGTCATCCATAACAAGTTCAGCGCATAGCTGAGTATTCACTTTTAGATTTTGGATGTAGTTAAATAATGCATTCTGATTATCCTTAGCTAAGAAGGCTATTTTTGCTTCATAATTAGCTTTGGTGGACTTGACAAATATTTGTTTGTTTAAGCTAGAGATGGCTGTCTTCCTCTGCTGAGCAAGTACTCTCTTGTTCTTGGACATTATTTCTCTTGTTGTATAACCTGTTTATACTAGGGGTCCACCAGGTTGAGGGGGCTTTGAAATTTCTTATACGATCGCTTAGTAGGAGGTAAGATGTCTTAAGCATTTTTGAACTTGATGGAGTATCTGGTCTTATAAATACATCTAACGACACTGATTTATGGTCCAGTATTACCAGGGGGGATATCATACGGGGGGGGGGGGTGCAATGCTCTCCCATGTTAGTGAATGCTATGTCCAGGACTTTGAGCAGTGGTAGATCTAATTTATAGACAGAGCAGTGCAAATGGTAGTTGTAATGTTTATTGCATCAATATTCACAGGTCCATCTAGGTTCATAGGTTCATAGGTTGGTACTAGGCTATTGGCCCTAGGGCCTATGCAAGCCTAGCCATAATAATTCCCTGGATATTTCTTCCCACAATATTTACTTCTCTGGGCCCCTGTCTAGCAGGGCGACTGACATGATCCCCGGGGTGAATTTCCTATCTCCCATCCAATCATCAAGGTTCCTTTTGAAGAGGGCCAATGAGGCACTCTGCTTGACATGTATGGGCAGTCTATTCCAGAATTTGTGCTTATGGCAGGGAACAGCAGGTGAGTGTCTGTATACTGTTGCTGTGCTCACTACCTTGTTGCTGCCCCAGCCTCATGTAATCGCACTTCTGTTTATTGTTACATTGTTGTTTCCATAACCTTGAAAACTATAGTTACATCCAGTGGAGGAGTAAGCCATGCATTATCATGTGAAGGAAAACCAGGTATGTTACGGTGACATTGTCAGAGATTTCAACAATATTTAGCATGCATGGTGACTGATATGTTTGTCAATATGTGTTATTACAGGCCCTTCTGGTATACAGTTGCAACATACTTTATATCACATGAGTATTTGCAGCCCATATTACTGTATTTTATATGTGATTAGCTTTTAGAACTACATGAGTGTGCTGCCTTTCTGCTTACTTTTCCACTGCAGGAGCCACAGTACAAACTACGAATTTTACACAGAAAGAGTCCTCAAATGCACATACGAGTGGTATGTGTATGTCACACATTGTCTTTTTTAATTGTGTTCACCTGGTACATGTTGTGAATTATGACATCTATAATGTTTTTTTTCCTATACTAGTTGAAGTTCAGCACAGTGGATCAATAACAATATTGCATGAGTATTTGCCAGGTCTGTTGCTATGTTTTTATGCATCACATATGTCATGTATGTTGGTCATGTTAATAGATTATGTAGTTAAGGTATGTACAATCTGAGAAACATGTATACATTAGACTGCAAGTGATGTCCGTGTTATTTGTGACACTGCAGTGAAATATATATGCCAATTGTATTTTATATTCATCATGTGCTGTAGGCACATTGTCCTGATCTGTGTCTTTGCATCATCAACTGTCTTTATCATCCAGCAGCCCATGGAGTGACCATGATGTTGTTCATGATGTATCTCGGTGTGATAATATGGTGCTTGGTACAGAGGACATTGATTTTTTTGAAGAGTTCATCTATGTAGTTGACACGGATGTTGCACCAGATGTATTCTCAGATGTGGAGGCCCAATTGTCAACAGATTCAGAGATGATGACACAGTGAATGTTGAACAGAGTGAGGCCATTGGGACCACTGCTGCTGGTGGATCTACTTAACAACCAGACACAGGTCATCATCATAGATGTAGGCGAGCAGATGTTGGACATGTCCAGGTGTCAGAGAGTGTGCACTACCTGCTGCAGGCAAATGAATGGACATAGCTACACCACTGTTCAGATGTCACAGCACTTGCCAGTGCCACAGATTGTGTGGCACACCAGATATGTGTCATGCATGAAGGCCAAGAGTGCAGACATGGTGAGATTATGGCTACATTGGCTGCTCAGAATGAGAGTCTGCGTGGCATGGTCAGTAGAAAACCTGGCCTCTATGGTAATGCAGCAGTGTTGTATTGTTAGCAAAATTTCTGAGTTCCATGACTATGCACAGAAGACTTCAACCTGTGAAAGGCCAGCCATCTGTCTGCAGAACCACCATTGGTAATCTGGAATCTCTGTCCACAATCCAACCCGCACAGATGTTAACTTCTGGCACATCTGCTGAGGTCCCACCAGTCACAAGGCCTTCAACTCAAAATCATGCTCCTTTATCTGAACATGGTGTCATACACCCATCCATCTCCTCTGTGGAAGAAACAGAGCAAGATGTTTCTGTACGTGGTCGGGGTACGATGAACCTTGGTGTAAGGTGTCTGTGAGGTCAACCAAGACTGTGTTAGAGTGTGTCCAACAATTCAGTACACATAGCTGACTCATATTAGTTCAATATCACTGTATTGTGATATGTATTTCTGAAATGTATACGTGATGTCATGCATTATTTCTATTTTTTCATGTTATGCTACTGTACAGATATGTAAGTGTAGCACTGAGGTGTGCTCCTTATTGTTGAACATCCAATGATAACACAGATTGAGTGTGTGTATATATATATATATATATATATATATATATATATATATATATATATACCTGTGTTAGTTCTGTTTTTATTTTTGACACATTTGCATAAGTTTATGTTGGAATAGGTTAGGCTCATGTTATTATGTGGGATGCTCAGTGTGTACATTTAATGGCTACTTGCCATTTGATACAATGTGTGTTGCTGTTGTGGGGCAACACCTGAACATCAACGCTCAATCTGTGTACTCATGTACATATGGCTTATCATGACTCAGATGTCTGGGTCACACACTGCCATGTTGCCTGGGCCTGTACTTGTGGTAGTACCCAACGTTGCCTATGCTTGTGAGTTCTGTCCCCTATGTCCTCCTGCTCCTCCTCCAGTTACTGGGGGATATCTTCTTCAGCTGGAAGACTGCCATGTGCTCAGGTTAGCATGTTGTGCAGCATGGCACACACTGTTACCATCTGTGCTGCTTTTTCAGGTTTGTATTACAGTGTACCCCGGATGTGTCCAGACAGCTGAACCTGGCTTTCAATACACCAAATATACACTCCATGGTGTTTCTGGTTGTTGTGTGTGCTATACTGTATGCCTCGTGTGCAGGGTTGGATGGATCATGGTATGGAATCATTAATCATGGCTCAAGAGGATAACCACAGTCACCTGTTGGGGGAGTTAAAAATTTTGTTTAAACTGGATATTGTTGATGGAGGATCCTTCAGTTACATTCTAGCTGTGTTCCTGTATTTAGCCAGGAAGCAACTTCTCCAGAACTTCACCTTGCTGGAATGCAGCCCTGAGTTCACTTTCTCTCCAAAATGTCAGCATCATGGAAACTTCCAGGGTGTATTGCCTTGATGTTTGTTATGCTGCCATCTGCTGTACACAAAACTTGGCAGTTGATGGATGTACATCCATTTCTGTTTATGTATTGGTCTGCTTCTGGATGTACTGGTGTCTTGATAGGTATCCATATGCAATGTATTGCACTGACTACATGGGGGAAGTTTGCGATGTTGTAACTGGAGCATTACATTTCTCCACTCCATGGGTATGGATGGGAAGTGTATGTAGTCATCCATCTTACTGCACATTGCTGCCAGGCATTTGACATAATATGACTGGCAGCTGCCTGTGATACTCCCTCAGCATCCCGCATATGTCTCTGGAATGTTCCAGATGTGAGGATACCCAGGCTGAGACACACTTTGTTTTCAAGGGGGATGAATTTCCTCACAGGGTCTGCACAGACATGTGGGGAACACAGGTTACTGACAGCCTGCACCATTTGTCTGTCTAGATGGTACCTGTTGATTATTTGCTGGTCTGACAACTCGTTTAGTTGCAGCTTTGTTCTGGCTCTTGCTGGCTGCCTTCTATGACACACAACCACATCCTCATTTATTGCTCGCATCACTGCTGCTTGCTGCAGTATGTTAACAGCATGTTGCATTGCTATATATATATATAGATATAGATATATATAGATATATATATATATATATATATATATATTTTTTTTTTTTTTTTTTTTTTTTTTTTAGTTTTGCTATGTATTTTGCCATAATCAGTAGTATTTGTCTGTAATCCTTGGGGTCCATAAAGCATGCATCAACATTTATGGAAGTGGAATCGGCATAGCTATTTTTCACATTTGAGTTGCGTTGTGTGCACACGATGTGTTTTGGAATCACACTGGCTAGTGCATAATCCTTAATTATCCTACACTGAATACTTAATTAGTTGGTCTGCCTTCAGGAATCTTGTCAGCAGCAGGTGCACTGGAGTCTTCCTTCGGCATGCTGTCCACAAATACCTTCTACTAACTATACAGAATCTGGTCTTATATTTTGATATGATAAGGTCAGCAGATATGCATGAAGTTCTTAGATTGCAGATCTACACATGTGGTCAATTTGAGGAAGCCCACAACTCCTCCAGAGCAGGGGATATACAATCTTGATAGGCAATGGTTTTTATATATTATTTGATAAGCATGAAGCATTTTTCTTGCTTTCATGTCCAGTTGAATCACACCAAAATTATAAGTTAGAACAGGAAGAACAAATTGATTCATAGCTTTTTCTTTATTTCTAGATGTTTTCTAGATGCCAAGGAATTTTTCAAGATAGCTGTAGCCTTCTGAAGCATTCCTTGCAGGGTTTTATTCTAATTTGTTCATGTTTTACTGATGAATCTTCATTTATTCCCAAATATTTATACACTCATTCCTGCGCAAGTTCCTTTATATCACATTCATGTCCCAGGCTGATGTTTTACTGGTGCTGCAACTTTCCTTTTTTTAAATGTTGCTTTTGCACATTTATCAAGACCAAATGTCATTCTATAACATATAAGAAAGTTTAAACTATTTGCAGTTGTGTTTTCAGCTCCTTATTTGATGATCTATACATTTCAAATCATATTCAAAAAGTATACGAGTTGTTTTTGAACAAGGTTGTTTCTGTGAGTTAAGCTCTAACCATAACCTAATTTAAGTAAATAGCTTAATGGGTTAAGGGCAAAAGCAACAGCAGTGACAAAGAATCACCCTGGAATATCCCACTTTGAATTTTTATCTCTGGGATAATAATCTGAACATTGTCATAAATTAGCTGCAAATTGGTTTGCCACTGTTTTATAGACATTGTGGTATAATTAAACAATGTAGCATATGTCATAAATCTGTAAGAATTTTATTATCTAAAATGTGGGATACTGGCAAATGCTTTTTCTGTAATCTATCCATACAGTAGTTAGATTATTCCCCTTTTTACTACTCTTTATTATTGCTTTGTTTACCAACAGATGATCCTTTATTCCACATGAATTTCATTTATGACCGCTTTGTAATATGGTCATTATTACATTTTTCTAGATGGCTATGAGTTCTGTCTGCCTCAGTTCCAGCATATAGTTTGTACATTGCTGGAAGGCAAGTTATGGTTTGTAGTTCTTAGAATGGCTTGCCGGATCCCTCTAAAGTAGGAGTATCATTTTTCTTGTTGTTAAACTGGTTGGTATCGCTTCAGAATGTGCATATAAGTAATTCTTACTCAGTAATAAATCTTTGTGTAAAGATGTTAATATCTTTAGCCAGAAGTTAGGTACTGCATCTGGGCCGAAGGTTTCTAATTAGGAGTTTTTCTCAGTTTTGTCTGTCACTTCATCCCAATTTCATATCCTCAACATTAGAGCTCCTTACTGTTTCTTTTAATTCTTCTGTCCATTCAACACCTTTGTAATGTTCAACAGGTTTTTCATAAACACCTTTCCAAAATGTACCTAGTTCTTCTTTCTGGTGGTGTTTCTGTTTTGCTTTGCTTTCCAGTTCCCTTTTGGATAATCAATTAATTACTTATTCTGTACTTTTCTTTTATATTTTTCTTCATACTTTCTAAGTTTTTCTGCTTGTTCTGATAATTTTATAATATCATTGGAAATAGAGTATGATAAATTCTAGTGTGTCTTGATACTGTGTGTTGCTTTTTCCTCATTTGTTATTCTGAATATTTTGTATCTGTTCCCTTTTCTGTATTCTTCTAACCATGAAACATCTTGTCTTTGTCGTTTTGTAGTTTTCTGTATCCAGTGCTTCTATGATACCATTCTACTTGTTGCCTTCCATTCCTTTGTTACTCTATGTTTTTGTGGCAATACTTTATATGTTATTAGTTTACTTGCACAGAATATACCCTAGCTATTTCTGTTATATCACATGATTTTGTAATAGTCTTGATTTATGTGTTCATGTGTTTTACTAATCTTCTAACATTTTATGTCTTATTTACTTTCTATGATATATTTATTTCATTCTTTCATCTACCTTACTAAACCAAGCAGGTCTTCACTTAGATCATTTTTTTTTTCTGGGCTGAGATCATCTTCTTTGCTCTCTGTTTCTTGTGAGCCTTCTATAGAAAGTTCCAGAACATCATATTGTGACATAATCTCTTCAGACGCATCTTGCTTCCTCTGCTACTCATCCACATTGGGACTCATTGGCCAATCACACTGCAGCACTGCCTGCATCAGAGTTACCACTTTTTCATGTGTGTGTGTACTACCTGCTACAGAGAGAGAGAGAGAGAGAGAGAGAGAAAATGTAGGCATGATGAGTGTCTTTGCAGCTTTAGCTCCACCAATGTACTGCAAGACAAAAAAAAGAAAGAAAGAAACTGTGATAGTATAAAGTGCCCAGACAACCAGAAATCCAGAAGCAGCCAGGTACAAAATGATGACCAGTAGAAAAACTTTAATATGTCTTAAATAAAAATAAATAACACAAACCATTTCACATTTTCACCACATTTTTATCTACCAAAAGACTTTATCAGATGCAAAAAACACAGTACAACACTGCTTAAATATCTTTTGCACTAAAACATTCAATCATCCAATAATTCAGTTATATAACAATTAAACAAGTTTCAGGGCATAAAGCTATAAAATCAAAACTTTTGCTTGACAATTTTGGGGATTCCATAAATAGCAACCATGAACATATTAAAATAAAATCATATTACAACTTTTATAAATATATGAACCAATACAAATATATCACTATAAATATTATTTCCTTTACTGTGGCCTTTTAAAACAATACTATATCACCATCTAGTGGCTAAAATAAATAATTATTACAGTTAATAAAATATATAAATGTATACAAATATATATAATATATATATATCTAAAATTAACCGCACTCAAAAAAATTGAACGAAGAGAAGAAATTTTAACTAAGAACTGAACTTCGTGACAATAAAAGCATTCAAAAAAATAGCAAATCATACCAACAACTCTTGTAGAACTTTAGCGCTTTCGTCTTATTTATTATCAAGACTTCTTCAGAAAGACATGTTTCATAAGTATGAGCAACCATTTTCACTTCCTTTATATACATTAGTTCTAGCAGGCCATCTAAATTAACAACAGTTCCTTTCCAATAGTAAAGTGTGAACAAGCAGGCTGCTGTGTGCATTTTCATTAACATTACAATCGCAGTTACATAAGGTAAATTAGTCAGACAGTAATAGCCTTGTGGTGCCGTGTGCATACTAAAAGGGATTGTGTGCAAAAAGGGATTGTGTGCAAAAAGGGATTGTGTGCAAAAAAAAAAAAAAAAAAATTTTTGGTGGGAACCGGGAAGGATGACAGTCATGCTGTGATGATTCTAATATAAACACATTACTTATGAGTCTTTGCCTCCAAAGGTAACTAAAGAAGGGAACGGAGGAAGATGGAGGAGTCATGTAGAGAGTCCTACTATGCTTTGGTATCGGTGTGTGTGTAGAGTAATGTGTGGGTATGCCACCTGATGGGGGAGTGGGAGGAATGCGGTGTGGACTTGAGGGGGGGCTGATAGTGAGCCGCCCATGACAAGGAGCATATGAATGACAGAGTGTCCCAGAAGACTGTCAGTGCGGATGGTACCAGCTGTGGGCTGGTTTGGATGGTATCACCCCTTGAATGGCTGCGTGAAATAGTGAGACCGGGGGGTATAGTTGGTGTGGTCAGTGGGGGCTAGCCTGGTGATTGGGAGCATGTGTGTAGGGGGTATGGGGGAGTCAAAAGTCAGAGAGAGAGAGGAAACACATTATATTCACTTGCACAGTTGTAAATCCATAAACACATTAAATCTACTTGCACAATTCTTCAAACCCTCTTGCACAGTTCTTCAAACCTTATCACATTTCAATTTCTATACCATTTAAGTGCACATTTAATGTTCAGTGTCTCGTTGAGACCTGGATAGACATCAGCTCTCAGTTCTATCTGCCATTTTAATACCCGGACTTGCAGGAATGTGTCCATGTCCCCTACAAATTCTGTTATTTTTTCCAGCACTGTGAATTTGAATCCTGTGAAGTTTGGGCAAATAGCACTGTGTTTAGTCAAGGCATTCAAACTGTCCTGTTTGTGTATTGCTGCAGTGTGTTCTTTAATACGGCTACTCAGCTTCCTGTTCATTTTGCCGCTATAGAAATTCCCACAGTGTTCGCAGAAAGCACAGTAGACTACATTTTTTGTGTTGCAGTCATAGTGGTCATGTAGACTGACAGTTCTGTTGCAGTGCGGGAAGGTGACGTTGTTGTTTTTCGTATGTGTACACAGGCAACACACTTGCCACAGTCAGACATTCCAGGTTCTGTCGATACTTCGCTCTGTGGGGATGGGCTTTTATTCCTCTCGAACGCACCACCAAAAGAAGAGGTTCGTTTGAAACAGAAGTTTGGGGATGTCCCAAGTAACTTTGTCAGACCTTTTTCTCCTCCCAAGATGTCCCAATTGTTGGTGAGGACCCCTCTGATTCCAAACATATCAGTGGAAATTGGAAGGGGGAAACTTGACACCCAGTCCTTTTTGTTCGGTCCGTTCTGTGCCCTTGCTGTGAATCCCTTTTCCAGGATTGGTGGGTACCTGGAGTTTCTGTGCTGTATGATCTCTTGGAACAGGTTGTCCACTAGATACTCTGGGTATTTTCTTTCTAGGAACAAGTTAGGTAAAAACCTTCCTTGATGAAAACCTCGTCCCTAAAAATGAGTCTGGATAACCGGATGAATTGTCCTTTTACAATATTCTTTTTCATGAAATGGGGATGCTGGCTGCTGAACTCTAGATAGTTATTCCGGAAAGTGGACTTGCGGTAGATGTTGGAGTCAAACTGTCCACTTTCCGGG
The DNA here is from genome assembly GCF_019279795.1 of Protopterus annectens. Classification (NCBI taxonomy): domain Eukaryota; kingdom Metazoa; phylum Chordata; order Ceratodontiformes; family Protopteridae; genus Protopterus; species Protopterus annectens. The sequence continues at coordinate 1,597,088,938 of NC_056732.1, read as the reverse complement.
TCTATAGTGAGGTGGATATCCAGGAATTGAGTGGTGGTTCCGATATGTCCTACTGTGAGGGTCAGGAAGTCCAGACTCTGGAAAAGGGTTTCCAGAAAATTGCTCAGAGAAAGTCTGTCCCCCTTCCAGGCAAAAAAGACGTCATCAATATAACGCCTGTACATTATGGTGTTGTTGAACCCGGGCAGTGATTCAACCTTATCCATTTCCCAGGCACTGAGGACTAAGTTTGCATATGCTGGGGCCATTTTGGACCCCATGGCTACTCTTTCTGTTGGTGGTAAATCTTCCCGTTGAATTGAAAGAAGTTATTTCTTAATACTGCTTCTGTTAACCTGCATACAGTATTAATCTTAGTCCCGCTTAGGTTGGAGTGCCTGTTCAGGTACTGTCTGGTGAGGGTCAGTCCTTTGGCGTGGGGGATGTTTGTGTAGAGTGCTTCTACATCTAGGGTGACCAGTAAATATTCCCTTCCATCCAGCCTTAGTTTGAAGATGTCATTTAGAAAAGCCCAGGAGTCCTTGGTGTAGTATTTGCTGTTCTGTACAATGGGGTTAAGGATGTGGTCCACATATTGTGAAATCTTTTCTGTTTTTGTCCTTCGGTTCGATACCACATGGCGGAAAGGTGGATTTTCAGGGTTTTTGTGAACCTTGGGGATTCCAAAAAATTTCCCAAGGCTGGGTGTCATGACCTGCATGAAGTCTTTTTCGTCTTGAGAGATCTCATCCCTGAGGTACAGTTCCAACAGTAGGTTGTCAATTTGTTTAAAGTTTTGTTGTACCTGGTTGATGTTGACCTTTTTGTAGAACTGGTTATTCATGAGGGATGCTTCAAGTGTTTGGATATAGCTCTCCTGCTCCATCACTACTATCCTGGATCCCTTGTCAGCCTTCATGATCCGTAGGGATTTGTCCTGACTCAGTTCCTTCCAAGCCTGTCTTTCTTCCCTGTTCAGGTTGTGCCACTTTGCTGAGGGCTTATCAGAAAGGAGTTTCCTGATATCCTTTCGCAGGTACTCGCAAAGAGGCTCAGTGTGTTGGAAAGTGCAGGAGTGTACAGGCTCTTCATGGTAAGGGGTCTGTTGTTATCTTCCAAGCTTTCCTCATCTTCTTCCTCTTCATATTGTTGTATATCTAATTTTAGTTGTAACTTTCTCAGGTAGCACTTGAGGTCCAGGATAACATCCGCCGTGTTGGCTCTCTGCGCCGGGATGAAAGAAAAGCCTTTCTTCAGTACCTTATGATGGCTTTCCGAGAAAACTCGTGTGGTGAGGTTAAAGATGTCACCTACCCCTGCTGGAGACCTGAAGTCAGTGCTATCAGGTGCTGGTATCAGTGAATGGGGAGGGTGATCAGGGTGGTCCATCCCAGTAATACTAATACTGTATCCCATTCCCGCTCCTTCTTCCCCTGTGATTGTTGTTCCCCCTCCTTCCCTCAATATTGTTGGTGTTGTGGTTCCAGTTTCGTTCATTACCCCCAGGTCTGAACCTGGTATAAGTCCTGGTTCTGGTTGTGAGTCCTGCTGAAGATAAAAAAACATTGTTGTTGCCACTTGTGTTGTTGTTGGAAGACTGCTCGTTCGTTGGTGGGGTCTGATAAACCCTTCCTTGATTGATTGCACTGTCTGGTGTCCTGCGGTTTGTATTGTTGCTGTCCTCGTTGTTGTCATAGTGGTCATGTTCACTGGTGTCTGGATCTCTCTGTGTTGGCTGATTCTGGAGAGGCATTACTGGTCCTGGCTGTCCCCTAGGAGGAGTATGTACCATCATCTGGGAACTACTCCCTGCTAGTGGGCTGGATGTGATGAGGAGTCTATCCACCTCTGGTGTGTTGGGTCCATTTGTGGGTTCTTGTAATTCTGTCGTAGGCCTTGGTTCGGTTGTGGACAACGGATTGGTTGTGGGATATCTGTCTGGCCTTCTCCATGTGAGTAAGGAGCGTGTGGGCCTGATCGGGTATGCTTTTCCTTCCTCATATTGTTTAATGTCCCTAAGCAATTTGCTTTTCTTGCGTTCAATCAGTGTCGCCACATGCCTAGTAATTTTGTGCGGTACATTGTCCCACATTTCCGCAAAGTCACTAAATGTGGGATTCTGCAGGATGCGTGTTTGCAGATCATCTATTTGAGACTTGTAGGTGGCCATACTCTCAGTATTACTTTGGATGAGTGCTTTGATAGCTGCTAGCCCAGAGTCATTATATATTTTGACCAGTTCTTTGTGAAGCTGAGAGTTTGCCCTCTCCAAGTTTCCGCCTTCCAATTTCCACTGATATGTTTGGAATCAGAGGGGTCCTCACCAACAATTGGGACATCTTGGGAGGAGAAAAAGGTCTGACAAAGTTACTTGGGACATCCCCAAACTTCTGTTTCAAACGAACCTCTTCTTTTGGTGGTGCGTTCGAGAGGAATAAAAGCCCATCCCCACAGAGCGAAGTATCGACAGAACCTGGAATGTCTGACTGCGGCAAGTGTGTTGCCTGTGTACACATACGAAAAACAACAACGTCACCTTCCCGCACTGCAACAGAACTGTCAGTCTACATGACCACTATGATTGCAACACAAAAAATGTAGTCTACTGTGCTTTCTGTGAACACTGTGGGAATTTCTATATCGGCAAAATGAACAGGAAGCTGAGTAGCCGTATTAAAGAACACACTGCAGCAATACACAAACAGGACAGTTTGAATGCCTTGACTAAACACAGTGCTATTTGCCCAAACTTCACAGGATTCAAATTCACAGTGCTGGAAAAAATAACAGAATTTGTAGGGGACATGGACACATTCCTGCAAGTCCGGGTATTAAAATGGCAGATAGAACTGAGAGCTGATGTCTATCCAGGTCTCAACGAGACACTGAACATTAAATGTGCACTTAAATGGTATAGAGATTGAAATGTGATAGGGTTTGAAGAACTGTGCAAGAGGGTTTGAAGAATTGTGCAAGTAGATTTAATGTGTTTATGGATTTACAACTGTGCAAGTGAATATAATGAGTTTCCTCTCTCTCTCTGACTTTTGACTCCCCCATACCCCCTACACACATGCTCTCAATCACCAGGCTAGCCCCCACTGACCGCACCAACTATACCCCCCGGTCTCACTATTTCACGCAGCCATTCAAGGGGTGATACCATCCAAACCAGCCCACAGCTGGTACCATCCGCACTGACAGTCTTCTGGGACACTCTGTCATTCATATGCTCCTTGTCATGGGCGGCTCACTACCAGCCCCCCCTCAAGTCCACACCGCATTCCTCCCACTCCCCCATCAGGTGGCATACCCACACATTACTCTACACACACACCGATACCAAAGCATAGTAGGACTCTCTACCTGACTCCTCCATCTTCCTCCGTTCCCTTCTTTACTTACCTTTGGAGGCAAAGACTCATAAGTAATGTGTTTATATTAGAATCATCACAGCATGACTGTCATCCTTCCCGGTTCCCACCAAAAAATTTTTTTGCACACAATCCCTTTTTGCACACAGTCCCTTTTTGCAGACAATCCCTTTTTGCACATGATCCCTTTTTGCACACAATCCCTTTTAGTATGCACACGGCGCCACAAGGCTATTACTGTCTGACTAATTTACCTTATGTAACTGCGATTATAATGTTAATGAAAATGCACACAGCACCCTGCTTGTTCACACTTTACTATTGGAAAGGAACTGTTGTTAATTTAAATGGCCTGCTAGAACTAATGTATATAAAGGAAGTGAAAATGGTTGCTCATACTTATGAAACATGTCTTTCTGAAGAAGTCTTGATAATAAATAAGACGAAAGCGCTAAAGTTCTACAAGAGTTTTTGGTGTGATTTACTATTTTTTTGAATGCTTTTATTGTCACGAAGTTCAGTTCTTAGTTAAAATTTCTTCTCTTCGTTCAATTTTTTTGAGTGCGGTTAATTTTAGTTGTAAGTCTTCTACTCCGTGTGACAGTATGGCAGGAAACATAGCACCCAACTCAGGCTCTAGTAGCCAACTGAAGACAGAAGCAACCAGGAGCAGGACACCAATTGATCCAACAACAGTTCTTACAAAATTATCGGAAGGAATTCGTTTGGCGCATGATCTCTTCGAGGACCTAAACAGCATACCTTTAACACCTACAAATGAAAGGATCACCAGGGACCACACTGAACCCCCGAAACACTCTGGACCCAGGACCACAATTAACAACAGAACTGGGACAGAAATAAGGACAACACAGGCTCTTGACCTGATACTCACGCAGACGGAAATTAATCCCTTCCGTTGCCCGGTCCGGAATACAACAGCACAACTGGAGTACAGTCAAAACAGAGGGGTCTCACAGAGCACCAGGTCTCTGATTACCAGATTCGAGAGACTGATTAAAACCTACAAAAACTTGGAGCATGACAACTTCTATCTGAAAAGGTGTTTAGAGCTGGATATAGTCCCACAGGGTCTCAGGTGTAACAAATTTCCTAACAGGACTACTCCAAACTCTCAGCTTCACAAAGAACTGGTCAAAATATATAATGACTCTGGGCTAGCAGCTATCAAAGCACTCATCCAAAGTAATACTGAGAGTATGGCCACCTACAAGTCTCAAATAGATGATCTGCAAACACGCATCCTGCAGGATCCCACATTTAGTGACTTTGCGGAAATGTGGGACAGTGTACCGCACAAAATTACTAGGCATGTGGCGACACTGATTGAACGCAAGAAAGGCAAATTGCTTAGGGACATTAAACAATATGAGGAAGGAAAAGCATACCCGATCAGGCCCACATGCTCCTTATACACACGGAGAAGGCCAGACAGATATCCCACAACCAATCCGTTGTCCACAACCGAACCAAGGCCTACGACAGAATTACAAGAACCCACAAATGGACCCAACACACCAGAGGTGGATAGACTCCTCATCACATCCAGCCCACTAGCAGGGAGTAGTTCCCAAATGATGGTACATACTCCTCCTAGGGGACAGCCAAGACCAGAAATGCCTCTCCAGAATCAGCCAACACAGAGAGATCCAGACACCAGTGAACATGACCACTACGACAACAATGAGGACAGCAACAATACAAACCACAGGTCACCGGACAGCGCAATCAATCAAGGAAGGGTTTATCAGACCCCACCAACGAATGAGCAGTCTTCCAACAACAACACAAGTGGCAACAACAATGTTTTCTTATCTTCAGCAGGACTCACAACCAGAACCAGGACTTATACCAGGTTCAGACCTGGGGGTAATGAACGAAACTGGAACCACAACACCAACAATATTGAGGGAAGGAGGGGAAACAACAATCACAGGGGAAGAAGGAGCGGGAAAGGGATACAGTACTAGTATTACTGGGATGGGCCACCCTGATCACCCTCCCCATTCACTGATACCAGCACCTGATAGCACTGACTTCAGGTCTCCAGCAGGGGTAGGTGACATCTTTAACCTCACCACACGAGTTTTCTCGGAAAGCCATCATAAGGTACTGAAGAAAGGCTTTTCTTTCATCCCGGCGCAGAGAGCCAACATGGCGGATGTTATCCTGGACCTCAAGTGCTACCTGAGAAAGTTACAACTAAAATTAGATATACAACAATATGAAGAGGAAGAAGATGAGGAAAGCTCGGAAGATAACAACAGACCCCTTACCATGAAGAGCCTGTACACTCCTGCACTCTCTAACACACTGAGCCTCTTTGCGAGTACCTGCGAAAGGGATATCAGGAAACTCCTTTCTGATAAGCCCTCGGCAAAGTGGCACAACCTGAACAGGGAAGAAAGACAGGCTTGGAAGGAACTGAGTCAGGACAAATCCCTACGGACCATGAAGGCTGACAAGGGATCCGGGATAGTAGTGATGGAGCAGGAGAGCTATATCCAAACACTTGAAGCATCCCTCATGAATAACCAGTTTTACAAAAAGGTCAACATCAACCAGGTACAACAAAACTTTAAACAAATTGACAACCTACTGTTGGAACTGTACCTCAGGGATGAGATCTCTCAAGACGAAAAAGACTTCATGCAGGTCATGACACCCAGCCTTGGGAAATTTTTTGGAATCCCCAAGGTTCACAAAAACCCTGAAAATCCACCTTTCCGCCATGTGGTATCGAACCGAAGGACAAAAACAGAAAAGATTTCACAATATGTGGACCACATCCTTAACCCCATTGTACAGAACAGCAAATACTACACCAAGGACTCCTGGGCTTTTCTAAATGACATCTTCAAACTAAGGCTGGATGGAGGGGAATATTTACTGGTCACCCTAGATGTAGAAGCACTCTACACAAACATCCCCCACGCCAAAGGACTGACCCTCACCAGACAGTACCTGAACAGGCACTCCAACCTAAGTGGGACTAAGATTAATACTGTATGCAGGTTAACAGAAGCAGTATTAAGAAATAACTTCTTTCAATTCAACGGGAAGATTTACCACCAACAGAAAGGGGTAGCCATGGGGTCCAAAATGGCCCCAGCATATGCAAACTTAGTCCTCAGTGCCTGGGAAATGGATAAGGTTGAATCACTGCCCGGGTTCAACAACACCATAATGTACAGGCGTTATATTGATGACGTCTTTTTGTCTGGAAGGGGGACAGACTTTCTCTGAGTAATTTTCTGGAAACCCTTTTCCAGAGTCTGGACTTCCTGACCCTCACAGTAGGACATATCGGAACCACCACTCAATTCCTGGATATCCACCTCACTATAGACCCGGAAAGTGGACAGTTTGACTCCAACATCTACCGCAAGTCCACTTTCCGGAATAACTATCTAGAGTTCAGCAGCCAGCATCCCCATTTCATGAAAAAGAATATTGTAAAAGGACAATTCATCCGGTTATCCAGACTCATTTTTAAGGACGAGGTTTTCATCAAGGAAGGGTTTTTACCTCAGAAACTTGTTCCTAGAAAGAAAATACCCAGAGTATCTAGTGGACAACCTGTTCCAAGAGATCATACAGCACAGACACTCCAAGTACCCACCAATCCTGGAAAGGGGATTCACAGCAAGGGCACAGAACGGACCGAACAAAAAGGACTGGGTGTCAAGTTTCCCCCTTCCAATTTCCACTGATATGTTTGGAATCAGAGGGGTCCTCACCAACAATTGGGACATCTTGGGAGGAGAAAAAGGTCTGACAAAGTTACTTGGGACATCCCCAAACTTCTGTTTCAAACGAACCTCTTCTTTTGGTGGTGCGTTCGAGAGGAATAAAAGCCCATCCCCACAGAGCGAAGTATCGACAGAACCTGGAATGTCTGACTGCGGCAAGTGTGTTGCCTGTGTACACATACGAAAAAACAACAACGTCACCTTCCCGCACTGCAACAGAACTGTCAGTCTACATGACCACTATGACTGCAACACAAAAAATGTAGTCTACTGTGCTTTCTGCGAACACTGTGGGAATTTCTATATCGGCAAAATGAACAGGAAGCTGAGTAGCCGTATTAAAGAACACACTGCAGCAATACACAAACAGGACAGTTTGAATGCCTTGGCTAAACACAGTGCTATTTGCCCAAACTTCACAGGATTCAAATTCACAGTGCTGGAAAAAATAACAGAATTTGTAGGGGACATGGACACATTTCTGCAAGTCCGGGAATTAAAATGGCAGATAGAACTGAGAGCTGATGTCTATCCAGGTCTCAACGAGACACTGAACATTAAATGTGCACTTAAATGGTATAGAGATTGAAATGTGATAGGGTTTGAAGAACTGTGCAAGAGGGTTTGAAGAATTGTGCAAGTAGATTTAATGTGTTTATGGATTTACAACTGTGCAAGTGAATATAATGTGTTTCCTCTCTCTCTGACTTCTGACTCCCCCATACCCCCTACACACATGCTCCCAATCACCAGGCTAGCCCCCACTGACCGCACCAACTATACCCCGGTCTCACTATTTCACGCAGCCATTCAAGGGGTGATACCATCCAAACCAGCCCACAGCTGGTACCATCCACACTGACAGTCTTCTGGGACACTCTGTCATTCATATGCTCCTTGTCATGGGCGGCTCACTACCAGCCCCCCCCTCAAGTCCACACCGCATTCCTCCCACTCCCCCATCAGGTGGCATACTCACACATTACTCTACACACACATCGATACCAAAGCATAGTAGGATTCTCTACCTGACTCCTCCATCTTCCTCTGTTCCCTTCTTTACTTACCTTTGGAGGCAAAGACTCATAAGTAATGTGTTTATATTAGAATCATCACAGCATGACTGTCATCCTTCCCGGTTCCCACCCAAAATTTTTTTTTTTTTTTTTGCACACAGTCTCTTTTTGCACACAATCCCCTTTTTTGCACACGATCCCTTTTTGCACACAATCCCTTTTAGTATGCACACGGCACCACAAGGCTATTACTGTCTGACTAATTTACCTTATGTAACTGCGATTGTAATGTTAATGAAAATGCACACAGCACCCTGCTTGTTCACACTTTACTATTGGAAAGGAACTGTTGTTAATTTAAATGGCCTGCTAGAACTAATGTATATAAAGGAAATGAAAATGGTTGCTCATACTTATGAAACATGTCTTTCTGAAGAAGTCTTGATAATAAATAAGACGAAAGCGCTAAAGTTCTACAAGAGTTGTTGGTGAGATTTACTATTTTTTAATGCTTTTATTGTCACGAAGTTCAGTTCTTATATATATATATATATATATATATATATATATATATATATAAAATGTGCTAAAATAATGACATCCTGCATTTAGAAGTGCATAGGTTGCTACTAGGCAAATGAGCCCACCACAATTCCCACTGCTTACTAATCCTTTCCATAGGGGGTAGGAGGTCAAGACCAGGGATGTATTTGGGGTTACCCATCCACTCATCCAGGATGCATTTGAAGGTGGTGAAGAAACTACTTTTTTAATAGAAAGGGAGAGTCTGCTCCAGAGAAGATCATACTAGCAGGTTCAAGTTGTTACATTTAAGGGATTGCCAAGTGTATAAATATGAAAGGGATTATTCACAACAGAGCAGGCAGAGGTCATACCTAAAGATTCGGTATTAAACAGAAGACACAGATAGAGCTTTAAGATGATATGCAAAGGTAATTGTGCTAAGGCCCTTGATCTTCTTTGGGAGAAATCAATGGGATCTTTCAACGTGGATCATATGTTTGGACATGTACATGGAAACAGGGCACTGTGTTCAATTATGGACCTAATAAGGAAAGAATAGGTGTTCAATTATGGACCTAATAAGGGAAGAATAGAGATGCATGGTGATATCCCTGGACCTGGGAGAAATATCTTTAGTAACCAGAAGGGTTAAATAGAATGATTTCCTAACAACTCTGTCTTTATGGTGGTCAAAGAAGAGCTCATCATCAACAAATGTGCCCTGATTACTGATGAATGTATCTACCAGGAGGGGATGCAATTAATAAGATAGAAGCAAGTATGTTCCTTTTGCCAAAGGCATTTACCATAATGCCATAATGTCACCATTTGTTTGTATCTATTAGACATTCTTTTAGAATATGTGAATCCCTAAGGAGTTGATAATGGCTTCAAGTGTAAAATCATTGGCTAATGTAGTCAACCAGATGCTTTCAATGTAATTTTTGACACCATCATCAACAGACCCCTTTTTCCCATTTTTTTCTACATGGGGTCAGGGTATCATGTTAACTGTCACCAACTCTCATGATTCAGTGCCACACTCCTGCCTTCTTCAACACTCATGAGTGGCTGTTGCAGATCTTCTTTCACACAATCCATCCACCTCTTTGCTGGACATCCTTGCTTCCTCTTACCATCTTCCTGTCTGTCCCAAATTTTTCACATCAAGGAGGTAAATATCATACAGGAGCAGCACCAATACCAAGCCCTTGGAGGATATTACTGGTAACAAGCCTTTTAGAGGAGACTGCACCCCCAACAATAATTTTGTGGGTTCTGTCAGTTTATATTTAATTTGATAAGTTTATATATGATGTCTAAGTGAGGAATGGCATGAAAAATTTTGTCTAAGCTGAAGCGAGCTGTATAGACTGATTTGTCCCCATGAAAGACCCAAATCTCTCAACCTCACAGCTTTAAAATTCATAGCACTGGACTTTAAAAAAAATTCTAGCAGAGGATAAGAAAAAGGAACACTTATCTTTCACAGTAGAAGAAACCTGCACATTAGACCCAATATTGTTAATAATAGGCAGCCTTTCTACAGGCTTAGCTTATTTATTTAATAAGGTATGTGCCTATAAACAGGTCTAACTTTATGAGGAACATCAGTAGATCTAGGGGGAGCAAAGTTAAAATCCAGGATAAAAATCAAAGCGTGTAACATTTAGAAAGAAATTGGCCAGATAAAGCAAACAGGATCCATACTTCCCAAACCCAAATAAACTGATTTGGGTCAAGGAGCTTTAGACTGCTGATGCGAGGTCCATGAAGTTGTATGTCATTGTTTTACAGATGAGGCTTGTGATGCTTATGAGTCTAAAGTTTCCAGGATTATACTGGGGCTTCTCTTGTGCATGGAATTTATAATCCTCAAAGAATCACAATTCTCCAGATCTGAGGCACAAAGCTGAACCAGTGCTGAACAGATTGTGGAGCAGGTCAATAAGAAAGAGCTTCATACTGACAAGAAAGAAACTTGGCACATTGTCAGCTCTATTTATGTAGCATTTTTCACCTCCAAGAAAGCCCTTTGACTTATTTAAGTTTGATGTTTGGGAGGAGGCCATCAAAGGTTTGAGCATTTGTAGGCTTGGTGGAGATGGGGATAAGTTTGAATTGAATTTGTTTATTAATAAGTTACCTATGTCATTAGAGACAGAGTAAGTAGAGCCTTTATGTATGAATTAAGAGTAGTGCTGATAGTTGCCCCTTAGGTTTCTGATGTGGTTAAATAAGGACTTGTGACTGTCTTCGACAGAGGAGGCAATTTTGAGTTCATACTTGGCTTTGGAAGATTTTATTTTATTTATAAGATCTTTGTTTAACTTTTTTTTAACAAGAAACATCTTTATTAAATAATCACATGGCATCGGCAATCATACATTTATTTAAATGAAAGCAAACCATATTGACATATTTTCAGTTGCAAGTATTATATATTACTAATAATCCAGTCATTAGCAATCAAACATTACATAGCTCATTCAATTCCTGCTTACCCTTAAACCTCATTCTTCCTCCAAAACATTATTCTGCATGTATTGTTCCCATAATTCCTACTTTTCTATGCAATTTCTAAAGATCTCACTTCCAGTTGTTTTATCTCTAAGATATTCACAATTTCTAGTACAGTTGGTTTATACTTTGATTTTCATTTCCTAGCAATTGCTTTTTTGGCAGATAGCAGAATTAAACTCAGCAAGGCCTTCCTATGTCTAGACAATGCCAATTCTGTATCACAGCTCAAAAAATCATTTCCTTAGTTAACCATTTTAATCACCCAGTATTTCTGATAGAGTAGTGTGCAGGGAATTTTTAAAATCAGCCAACTCGTTACATTCACAAAAAATATGTTGCTAATTACCTTTTTCTTTCCCGTCACACGTCTAACATTTTCAATCTACTTTAGGAAAATTCTTTGGAATCTGCTTGGGATATAAAACTATCTATGCAAACACTTTCAAGCAAAGATCCTAAATCTTCTAGACTGATCATAAATTAACTAATCCCAATCTAACATACCCCCATAACCCTTAGCAACCTTCCTAGTACCGTACCCTACCATAGAGTTGTTCAAGGTACTTGTGGAAAGAACTGGGTTGGATTGCATGGCTAGAATTTTAAAGACTGGTCATTAGCCTAGTATAAACACATGAACCTATGACCTAACAAGTAATGAAGATACACAGTGGATGGAGCAAGATGTCCCCACATAAGTAATGATCTGATCTAAGTTGTTATTCTCCCTAGTGGCTTGCTTCAGGGTGTTGTACTGACAAAGTCCACGAATCACTGTGCTTAAGCTGTACTTGGGGTACAGGTTTTCCACTCTATAGCTGGGTAATTTAAATCACCCAGAAATGGTACTGGTTTTAATACTGAGTAAATACAGCTGTTGTAGATATGCATTGTGGCTTTCTTGGGTCACAGAGGGAGTTCTATAGCTAGCTATATGTAAGAGACTTTTCTGATGGTTATTTGGACATGAAAAAGCTCTAGTGCAGCATGCTGCTTTACTAGCCTTGATGTGAGTCTCTTCTGAATGAAGACTGATATACCTCCATCTTTTTCCCTCCTGCACAGTGTGTGGTCTAAAGGTGTAGAAGGCAGTACTGTCTGCTGTTTTAAACTATGTTTCAGTCACTGCACAGACATCTATGTCCTCCATGGTGAGGAGGGCTTGTAGGAAGTAGAGTTTCATGTTTAGGCTCCTAGCATTTATCAGTAATAAATTCAGATTTTCCTTAGCTTGTTTCATTATATTAGTGTATCTGGTTGACATTGTGAAAAAAGGGACTGCGGGGTGGATAATGCCTTTGTCAATATTTGAAAGCCTAAAGGTGACAGGGGTAGGCTAGCCTTGGTGAAGCAGTGTGGTTTGTCGATCATGTCCTCTCAAGCTGACAAATATTGGACCCCCTTTGAATGGCACCAAAATTAAGCCAATCACTGAAGTCAATTATTTTTTGTTCAAATTTCAGTATCTTTCTTGGAGAAAGTAGAATGCTACTTAGTGCTGAGCTCATACCTGCATGAGACACATAGTCTGAGAGCTCCATCTAGTCTCTCTTCATGTGGCCCAAGGAGGTACATCTGAAGTCACTAACAACCACATCTAAAAGAGACATGAAGGCCAGATCTAGGGTGAATTTCTGATTTCCCATCCATTGGTAAAGGTTGTGATCAAATAGGGTTAGGGATGAACTCTGCTTCACGTGGATGGGAAACCTGTTCCACAGCATGGGGATCCTCTGGGAGACATATCTGTCTCACTGACATGTCTTATGTATGTCGCAAGCAAAATTTAAATCCTTGCATCTAGTGATTTTCATGCTGCTTGTTTTGCAGATATGCAAAAGGTCCATCAGAGCTGAATCCATGGATGCCTTGTATGTTGGGTATAGATCGCCACTCAGTAACCTGTATGAGAGAAAGTATACAGATAGGGTTTTAAGGTGATCAGCAACGGACAATGTGATTATACCTTGGATTCTCTTGGTAAGGAACCTTTGTGGGCATTCCAGTTGTTGTATATATATCTGGCCAGGTACATGCTGAAGGGGGCATTATACTCAATGATGGGTCTGATAAGGGCCAAATAAAGTGGAACTATAATTTCCATAGACCTGGATGCCCTTACTTATAAGTTGGGTGACACAGAATGATTTTCCTTCTACCTTGGCCACATATTGGTCAAAGGTCAGATTACTGTCTACATATGTTCCCAGATCCATGACTACTGGGTCAGCTCTTAGGGGTGTCTTATCAGTGGAGTAATTATCCTGGGTAGATGATTTCCCAAAAAGCATTAATTATAATTGGGTTTTAGTCTATAACTTTGGCGCTAGTCTTTTGTTTGTGTCATGGGAAGATTTAGATAGCTCCAAATCTGCAGTTATCTGAGAACTAGTTCAACCAAAGCCCCTTGACATTAGATTTTACCTCCAAGAAGTAGATGCCAAATAGGAGTGGTCCCAGCACAGAGCCTTGAGGTAACCTGTTGGTGACCAGTGTCATAGTGGAGGGGGTATCACCAATCCTGACTTCCTGGATCCTGTCTGTGAGCCAGCTGGCAATTCAGTGAGCTATGGGTACGCACATAGACAGTAGCCTTATCTTTAACCACCACATGGCCACAGTGGTGAAAAATCCTTTTATGTTGTGCAACTTATAAGTAAGGGCATGTCATCTAGCTCCAAAGAGGTCATTATACCAATGTACCCTGCCCTTATCAAACCAATCATGGAGTACAGTGCTCCTTTGCTATGTACATGACCAGGCATATGTAGCAACTAGAGCAACCACAGACATTCCTTACAAAAAGAATACAAGGCATAACAAACTTGCCTTATTCAGAGAGCCTTAAAGCACATTCCCTCTACTCAGTCTCCTATAGATTGTTGAGGGGTGATATATGCCTAGCTTACAAGGCATCTACAAACCCCACACTTATGAATCTCCTGCATATATGTAAGTCAAACAGTACCAAAAGTACAAGGTGTAGGGACCTAAATTTTGTCTGCAAATTAAACAGAACATGCTGGAGAGACAGATGTGTGTCCCAGAGACTGCCCCCTCGTATGGAACAGGCTTCCCATCCATGTGAAGCTGGGTTTTTCTATTACCCAATTTAAATGCAACCTATCTCAGGGGGTAGGGAATAGGAAATTTACACCAGGCCTAGACTCATGTTCCTTATGGAGGGAGTTGTCCTGTTTGGATACAGGACATCATTATTATTTCGGTAAAATGTGGCTAGGCTTAGAAAGGTCCCCTGGGTCATTAGGCTATTAACAATCTATGAATCTATGAACCTATGTAGGGGTTTATGCCCAGTTTGATGAGTCTGTCAACTATACCAGACTGGGCTATTGTGTTGAATGCCTTAGCTAGGTCCAGGTAGGTGGTATACACTGTTTTTTCCTCATCTGTTGCCTTGTTGACCTTCTCAAAGAAGTCCACCACTATGACTCTGTGCTACAGGTATAAGGTCCCAGATAGACTAGAAATTCAGGAGTTTAACTTTTACATTAGGGACATGGGAACTTGTGATTACTGTAGCAACCAGGAGGTAGCAGCAGGGAGAGCAATACTTAATGCAACAGTGGAAGGGGTGGCTGGGCTGTAACAATCAAACAGCAGGGAAAACAGCAGCGGCAGCTGTAACAAACAGAGAGTTCTGACAGCTTAAACTGGCAAATAATAAACAGAATATCTGATCTTTTCAACAGAATTTGAATATAACCAGTTTGTATGGGTACAGATCCTGCAGCAAACCTCACAATACTGCCTTTATTGCAAAAAATGTCTACAAGACTATGGTACTGAACCAGGCAGAAATTACAAGTAAGTGTAGTTATGGCAAAAATGTAGTAAAAGATGCATAAATGTGTAAATGAGGCACAGATCCTGCAAAATATTACAATTTTCCTGCTATTATAAATGCAACTACAAAACTATGGCACCAGACCAAGCAGAGATTACAAACAAGTACGTTTTTAGATTATAAAGAAACAAATAGCTTAAATGCACAAAAAAAAAAACAGTATTAAATCAAAGGTGACTAATAGTGCAACTGAAATGTACAAGAAAATGTGAAATAGTTTTTTCTTCCTTTTTTGATGAAAAATCTCACAGTTCAAGGCTTCCCATGCTTTTCAGAGTCTTGAGTAGAAGATCACAGGTAATAGCAATTTAAAACATAGAAAGAACCTTACTATAATGCAGCTTGTTTTTAGGTGACTGGCATCCAAGTGATGGTGGAAATGTATAATGTGGCTTGTTTTTAGGTGACTGTCATGCAGGCGATAGTGAAAGTGTGGGCACTGACAACCTCCTGAGTACTGCGTGTATGTTTTAATGAGAGGCTAGACTCCAACTTAAGTAGGTGTTTGAACCTGTCACATGTGGACTATAGTGAATGTAGAAGTAAACGGTTGTTAGCCAGCATTAAGCAGTTACAGCACTACCTCAAGGCACCGGGTATTGTGGACCCATGTTCTTAGAATAAGTTAACAATGATATCTTCTGTGTATGAGGCTTATTAGGGAATTTAACGATATGGACTAACTTAGTGCCTAGTAGAGGATAGATACAGCATACTCTTGTAAGATGAACTGTGGTCACTCCTAATAATAACAAGCTCCTGCTTGGCAAGGTCAAGTTAGAATGTTGGGGGAGTTGTAGTACTAAAAGCAGTATGCCAGTTGCAAGTTGGCACCTAAAGGTGGTCTTTACCTTAGCTGGGTGGAGAAGGTAGCAATGAGGTGCAGCACTTTACCCCTTAAGAGCTGAGGTCCTGGTTGCTCAGCCATGCCTCACTGAGTAAGGATTTTGGTACTGTGTTAGAGATAAATGTAGGGCCAGTAAAGCTATAGACACACATTAGTTCCAATTACTTGCATCTAAGAAGCACACTGTGCCCTGTTGCTGCTGCTGCACACTGAACAGCTCTCCAAACTCCTGCCAAGTGGAGGCCAGAGGTGCGCCGGCCACAATAATTTAGAAGAAATAAAGAAAGCTGAACAGACAACTATCACTAGAAACTTATAATCCTCCTGTGTATTGGAATTTCACTCAGGACGTAGCTGTCTTCTTTCATAAAGCAACAGTGGAACAGCAGCTGCCCTCTTGCAGATAAAGTAAGAAACAGTTAAGTAGCTTATAAAAGACATAATATACCCAAGTTTTGTTCACTCACAAAGCTACTCGGTTATGCAGCAATAGCCAGTAGATTGAGCAAAAGTTCATCAGCAGAAGTCATTCTTGAGTATAGACAAATCCAGAAGTTTAAATCCTAATTAAATCATATAAATACTGGTAAATAAATTAAGTAGATAAATAAGTAAATCAGTTTCCTGTTGATCAAGGTATCAGCAATTTGGTCAAGTGCATTAGATGGTAAAACTAATTGTTAAAAATATCCAAATCCAGCAACTCAAATTCTAATTAAATAAATATTGATAAATAAATAAGTCACTTCCCTGGTGGTCAAGGGTTCAACAGTTTGATAAAGTCCATTAGCCAGTAATCACAGTAGGAGATCTGATAAGCAGCTCTGTGAAGCCCAGCCAGGTGAAGCACTTTTATAATCCTTTTGTGTATTTCTTTATGAATTACAGATCAAGTGCACTGTGGAAAGTTTTGCGTCTTTCCAGCTCGTCATTTGTGATTGACTCCTCAGTTCTTTCCATGGACCAGACCAGACAGCAGGCAACAGTAATATTCCCAGTTTCTTGTCTTTCACAGACACTATCGGTCATTACACAATAATACATATTAGTAATATACGAGATTGTCAGTATTTGTTAACTGAACTTAAATTGCAAGTATTTGTATTGAGAATGGCACTATTTCAACAATGCAGTGACCTAATTACCTATAACCTATGAATCTAATTGATTTTTTATGGGTCTGGTGCTCAGGACGGACATAGTACTGATATTATTTTTTTCCATCAGTATTTCATGGAGTTTTTCATTTATTATAATGTTTTATAAAATCTTCATTACTTTTGAATCCATGTTCTAGCTGATGCTTTGTTATTGCAGTTTTCTCACGAGTGATTTAAAGTATATTAATGATACAAAAACGGTATTGCTCAATATGTTAACTGCATTTAGAGTTGCAAAGTTATTTGCAAGGCTAAATTTTATGTTTATCAATAACAACACTTCAAAGACACTCATTTAGGAACACAATGTAACTGGGTAACAAGACGGGGCTGTAGATGATCTCATAAGAGTTTTTTTTTTTTTTATATGTACATTTTAAATTTTGAGAAACTAACAGTTTGGTTTGGTGAAAGATATAGTTACCAGAAACTGGCATATTTTACAGACTGACAGCAGATGTTCCGATATATTAGCAGATGGCCCTAGATTTGTATATAAGAACCACAGTAATTTAAGGCAACAGTTATGTTTTCCTAGACATGTTATGTCTGGATCCCAAGTTCTGATGGGTACATCTAAATGTCATAAATGCAATTTTTGCCAGTTTATAGATGAGTCTAGGTTCTTTAGGCACTCTGTCACGGGCTACTTGTGGAAGTTTAGGGCATCTGCTGATTGCTCCACCAGGAATGTGGTTTATTTAGCACATTGTCAGTGCTGTTATAAATTCTACATTAGTAAGATGAACAGGAGCTTAAAAGAAAGAATTAGGGACCATGTGTATTGCATGAAGAAGCAATATGATTTTAGTGCCTTAGCAAAACATGCTTTGTCTACTGGCCCTGAACACTACTTTGTCTTCCAGGTATTATGTGTAATCAGCCCAGGTCTGTGAG
This sequence comes from Protopterus annectens, assembly GCF_019279795.1. NCBI lineage: Eukaryota > Metazoa > Chordata > Ceratodontiformes > Protopteridae > Protopterus > Protopterus annectens. Next base: position 1,597,070,976 of record NC_056732.1, on the reverse strand, counting down.
GTGGTGATATAGTGACTCGTACTGAGGTGGTCGATTTGGAGTGGATTTTGAGGTTGGGGGCACACCTAGCTATGGGATTGTATGATCATGTCCCCATTAAGCCTGTATTAAGGAATAAATGGCTGTAGGGCATTTATTGTTGTTTGTTTATATATTTATGAATATTTTTCATGTTTTATTTATTTGTGTTAATGTTTTTATTATTATTTAATTATTTATTTTTTTATCAGATTTTATGCCAGTAAATATTATCTACTTCATATGCCTTTAAGCTGAGAATGTGGCTGCACGAATGTTTGTTCTATTGGCTGTTAAGCTGTTTGAGATGATATCATTTGTATATAAGTTATTCTGTCCCCATTCATGTTTGTCTGAAGAAGCGGTATGGTATTACTGTGAAAGCACTAACTTTCTTTCTCTGCAATAAAGTTTTTTGGTACGATTACCTGGTTCATCAAGTTTTTGGATTTAGCTGCATATCGAGCTGTCTTCTGCCTGCTTTGGGGGATTTTACAGTTTTACAGTTTTGTTTGGTTGCTGCAGTTGGGTTTGCTTTTGTTGTTCATACTTACTGTTTGTTGCAGCTATGGCGGAAGATGCTTCAGACTTGGGAAATCTGCCTGTAATGAACAGACTACATAATTTTTTGAATATTCAACAAAATCCTCTGTGCATGGGGGATTTGCGACTGGACACTGATCAGAATGCTGTGTGTACCATGGACAATAAGACTCGTGAGGTGAGAAAAAATCTTGAGAATAATTTATACAAGTTTAAAAGGTTACAATGCCAACGATTCCACCTTAAGGCTTGTTTGGAACATCATATTATACCCAGAGGTCTGTGTGTCTTGAACATGCTGACCTATGGGAACACCTATCCAGATCTTTTGGCTAGTTGGCAGAAGATCAATTTGGACACAGGTTGTGCCTATTTGAAACTTTCTGATCGAGTACTTCTCACCTGTTGAGGCTGAATTAGCCAAACAGATTAGAGAAGAGCAGTGTCAGCTGACACAATGTTTGGGACTGGATGCTTCAGATATTTTTCTTAATGACATCATAGAAAAAGTGAATGCATATGAACAACGTCTCCTAAATGTGGAGAAGAAAAAGCTGGTTTGTGACATCAATGATTTTCATAACCAGCATGTCTTTGCATGGCCTAGAATACATCATACTGTTAATCGTACTGATAAAAGAGATTCTTCTTTTCCTACTGAGGGGGCGAAGAAGCGGATTTTGGCATCATCCACTTCAGTTTCAGCCCCTGTGCAGGGGACTATTGTTGAGCCCCGGATACCATGAACATGGGTGGGAATATATGCACTGAAGTGACTTCACCGGAGCCTCAGAGTTCGGTGTATTCCACACCAATGATGGACTGCCCTGGTGTTACCAAAATTACTGAACCAGCTGCCCACAATGACTTGGGTCCAGTGGTTAGAAGGAAGATACTGCCCCCACAGTCTCAGTTGGATTTTACAATTCTGCCCCTCCCTATTCGTACGGGGAGGAAATACTCTTTTGACAATGAAACACAGAAAGGACAGAAATGCAAAGAACCCCCTTCTGTCCAACAGAACTGTTCCTTGAAAAAGATGTGGGGGATAGGAGCCACAACTTAGTTTGGAATATTTCCAGACATGTTTTAACACAGCATGAATTGTCAGTATTGTCAAAAGGGTTAACATTTATACCTGCAGCTAAAGTGGATTTTGTTGACTGTATGATTAATTTATGGTTGTTTGCATGTAATTTGTCTTTACTTATGTTTTTTGATGATGGACCTAATATTTCTGAGAGGCAGGATACTGAATTTAAGGTTTTTAGGAAATCCAGTGTTTTTACACCAGCTTTTATACCAGGACTTAATGTCTTCCTCACAGTTTGTGAGAAAGAAATATATCAAGTCATTAATACAATACAGATGACAAGTTGTAATAATCTGACTAGATTTGAACAACAAGCCTTGAATGATTTGATTAACAATGAAAATATAGCTATCCACCCAGCAGACAAAGGTGGCTGTGTAGTGATTTTAGATTATGGATATTATTATGATATGGTGAATCAGATGTTGTCTGATACTAATCCATATATTAGCGTGGAAGCTAATAGTGTGAGTGTGAAGAAGGACAGAACAGATAATTGTTTACTTGAATGCTTTAATCTAGGTTTACGTACCAAGGAACTATTTGATTACTTTATTACTGAATTTCCTGTTATTCCTCAGATTCATGGCTTACCCAAGATCCACAAACACCCTATACTTCCACAGTTTAGACCAACTGTAGCTGGGAGTGGTTGGTTGACTCAGGCTATGTCCATTTATTTGGACAAACAACTTTGAATAGCTCTTGATATGAGTGAAGTTGTATTGAAAGATACTGAAAACTTTTTGAGAGATTTATATAATGTATCCAGTGAGGGGAATGTTTCGGATATTCAAGTTTTAGTGACTACAGATGTTGTATCCCTGTTTACGTGCATTCCTAACCAGGAAGGCATTATTATGGTCAGGGCAGTTTTGGGTAGGAGTAATAAATTTGACATGAAGCATATTGACTTCCTGTGCATGCTTCTAGAGCTGGTCCTTAAACACAATATCTTTATGTTTCAGGATAAATGTTACTGGCAACAATCTGGCATGGCTATGGGGACCAGCTGCACTAATTCTTATGCCAATTTGGTGATGTTGGAATGGGAATTCCATCATGTATTGGGACAACATAGAGGTCATATTGCCATATATAGACATTTTGCTGATGACATGTTTATTGGTTGGGAGGGCAACAAGCAAGAGCTTGACTTGTTTTTTTCATTCTTTAAATAATAGTAATTTTTTGAAATTTACCCTCACTTGTTCCCAAGTCACTGTTGATTTCTTGGATGTGAACATCCAGCTGGAGAATGGCAAAATGCTGACCAGGATGCATAGGAAGGACTGTTGTAGACCATCATATATCCATAGGTGGAGTATGCATCCACAACATATATTTGGGAACATTGTGAAAGGTCAAGCCTTCAGGGTCTCAAGGTTGTTATGTACTACTTCTGACTTTGAAGGACGTTTGTCAGATTTGAAGAAAGAGTTTGCCATCAGGGTTTACACCCAAGTTGAAGTTGATCAAGCTTGTGCCAGAATAACCAATGAGCGTGATAGTAGAGCATGTCCATACTTTTCTGCTCTGTATAGGCAATCAATTAGATCACCTCATAGGTATTGTTGTCCTCCCATTGTTTTGAAATGTTCCCATGGTGTAAATATGGTGAAAGATATAGTTACCAGGAACTGGCATATTTTACAGACTGGCAGCAGATGTTCCGATATATTAGCAGGTGGCCCTAGATTTGTATATAAGAACCACAGTAATTTAAGGCAACAGTTATGTTTTCCTAGACATGTTATGTCTGGATCCCAAGTTCTGATAGGTACATCTAAATGTCATAAATGCAATTTTTGTCAGTTTATAGACAAGTCTAGGTTCTTTAGGCACCCTGTCACGGGCTACTTGTGGAAGTTGAGGGCATCTGCTGATTGCTCCACCAGGAATGTAGTTTATTTAGCACATTGTCAGTGCTGTTATAAATTCTACATTAGTAAGACGAACAGGAGCTTAAAAGAAAGAATTAGGGACCATGTGTATTGTATGAAGAAGCAATATGATTTTAGTGCCTTAGCGAAACATGTTTTGTCTACTGGCCCTGAACACAACTTTGTCTTCCAGGTATTATGTGTGATCAGCCCAGGTCTGTGAGGTGGTGATATAGTGACTCATACTGAGGTGGTCAAGTTGGAGTGGATCTTGAGGTTGGGGGCACACCTAGCTATGGGATTGAATGATCATGTCCCCATTAAGCCTGTATTAAGGAATAAACAGCTGTAGGGCATTTATTGTTGTTTGTTTATATATTTATGAATATTTTTCATGTTTTATTTATTTGTGTTAATGTTTTTATTATTTTTTATCAGATTTTATGCCAGTAAATATTATCTATTTCAAATGCCTTTAAGCTGAGAATGTGACTGCATGAATGTTTGTTTTATTGTTTGAGATGATGTAATTTGTATATAAGTTATTCTGTCCCCATTCATGTTTGTCTAAAGAAGCGGTATGGTATTCCCGTGAAAGCGCTTTCTTTCTCTGCAATAAAGTTTTTTGGTACGATTACTTGCTGGTTCATCAAGTTTTTGGATTTAGCTGCATATTGAGGTGTCTTCTGCCTGCTTTGGGGAATTTTACAGTTTGGTGGTCATATAAAGGTTATGCTACTAATCAGTGAGCTTTAGTTCCTCAGAGTCTCACTGTTTGTTTTATGAATTATATCACATCACTCAATGTATTATTCACAATAAGAGTTAAAATGGAAGGCACACAAGGAGAATATTCATTTTAATTGGCCTAGTAAGAGATGATGGTTGAAGTGCAAAGGCTTGTGAGTTAGAATAAGATTCACTGGGATTAAGGACTATAAATATGATACTATGTAACAAATGTGTTTATTGGTTATTCGAGGTAGTGAATTTATGGCCTAAGTGACACTGCTCCTACAGGATCAAGTTTGTTTAGAGGTGTTTCTAAAGTTCTTACTCATTGTTACTGACTTCACAGAGGATGAATCTGTATTTTTAATGTTCTCTTGTATGTCAGGTTGTGTTAACTATGTGCAGTGATATTTTGTGACTGGGTGAGGTGAACTAACAGGTAATGTCTATATGGTTATTTGGAAGATATTTGATGGATAGCCATGTATAATCAAGTAATATAGCAAGTATACCTTTGGCTATGTGTTCTTCTTTACAGTAGGTGGCTGGAGTGGCAAAACAGACGTGACTGGTTTCTTTTTTGTCCTGTTAAATACAGCATTCATTACCTTACAATCAACATAATGTGGAGATTACTCTGTGTGATCTGATGATTTTTTTTTCCGTTTGCCAATTTTTGTTTTCCTTTTTAATGTTATTTTAAACACTGGATGGGTGGATGGAAGAAGCACCATTTAGAAAGGTGATTTAAGCATTCATGTTTCAATGATCCAGTCTAATGTTAATGTTTCAATGTCTGTCTAGGTTGATGACCTAAGGGGTCATATTAAGAGCCCAACGCCAACTGGTGTAGTGTCAGGTTTTAAATGCATCTAAAAATTTGGAGTTTCTGGAGTAAGCCCTGGTACCTCTAGTACAAAAACAATCCCTCTTAATACTGCTGTTAAATCTTTCCAAATGTAATAACCTAGTTTTATTTCTTGTTTCCCCTTTGGTGTTCCACAAGGCGCATGCCTAAAGTACATCTCAGCATTTGTTCATTTGTATTTTTAAAAGCCTATATCAAGTCCCCTCTTATTAATCTGTAATATAAATTTAATGCTAATAGTATTTCTTTATATGGCTTGTTCCTTATTGGGTACATGTTAGTATAAAATTTCTGAACCTTCCCCAACCTATCTATATTGCTGAAGGAGTTGGCACAAAAACCCAAAACATATTTCAACATCAGTCTTAATCATTAACTTCATCACTCTCTTGGGTTCCTATTCTTTATTCCACATAAGAGTTTGCAAAAATCCCAACTGTTTCATCAAGATCATTTACCTCTTGAGTGTTTTCTAAATTTCTTGTTGGATATAACTTTATAGTTCCTGATGAGCTTCATAAACAGCCTTTTTGTCTGTTATGTTTTATGCCAACTCTCTTTCATAGTTCGTTTTTGCTTTCTTGATTTCCCTAGTATAAGTTAAACAGGTTAACTTGCATAGTCAGACATTCTGTTCTGATAAAAAAAATTATTTTTTCCTCTCCAATAATGATTTTTTAAGTTTGTAAGTTTTATTTAAATATCTGTTCTACTATGGTGCATTCACTTTTCCCCTTTTTGTTGTCTAATTTTGAGTTTGGTACATGGTATGCTATAACATTCTTAGTCTCGGACTTTAATTCCCAATGTCCCCTTCAGGAATGTTTTGAAGTTTCTGTCTTCAATTCCATTCAGCCTGTAAGTTATTAATTGTCTCATAACTGTCCCTGTAGGATAAATTTGAATTTAGAATAGTTTGCCTTTTGTGGTACTGATTTAAATACAGATCTGGATAATACTATGCCCAAAATACTAGTCTATCTTGTATTAAAATCACTACATTATGAATATCCATTTTAACAATGTATTCAGTGCACATTGGTCCATTATTTTTTGATGCACTAAAATTGCCCCATTTTATCTGAGGCATATTTACATTCTGAGCTACGATACTTTGTGTAAATTATCGTATATAGTTCCTGTAAGAACATTTCAAGTTCACTCTAAGAAATCCTTGGACTTCCATACTCTCTCAGTATTGTAACTGGAGGTACACATGATATTTTTTTAATACATTTCCTGATTTAATATTGCTTGTAGTTTCTGTGGTTAAGTGCCTTTGATTTATATAGATTGACTCCTCCCCCCAGTTGTCCTGTTTCCAAAATTATGATAGCTTTTAACCTTTATAACAGGTCAGTCCTTACCAATCCTTAAACAAATGGTACTAAAGAATTTGTGCCTTGCTAGGAAACAATGTAATATCATATATGTGATATACACCATACCTTTGTGTTGCATGACATAGGCATTACTACATAACCACAACAACTGAACCTTTTAAAGTGGCAACTTAGTTCAGGAATTTTGAAGGACAACTGAGTCATTCTGTCCACCACCATGTTAGGACAAGTTCCTAGCAAAAAGATAATCGACCATATTGTTTTGGTGGAAGACCACAGAAGATATAAACCCATAAGTTTGCAGTTATCCACCATACAATTCAGCTGTTATACTGCACTATCCTGCCTACTTGGATTTTACTTTGGCAAAACACTATTAAACCAATCCACCATACTGTACTAGTGGTGATCCATAGATTTAACAACACTATTACCGTTCACCAAATTTGTACCTCAACATAGCTCCAGGACTAACAATATTAAACATGTACCCAGAAAACAAAAACTTAAAAGTGAAATGGATGGTGTGGCTTAACTGTGATGATGGGGACCAATGGATGGCTAGAATCCCAAGTTACTAATCCAAATTTTGGATGGAGTTTCCATCAAGTCTGCTTGGCAAAATGCTGTAGCAAAACCACCCATTCTTTAGAGAACATATCTAATTTGTCTTGCTTGGTAAATGTATGGACTGTGGACCAAGAAAACACAAACAGCTGTGGAAAGTGCTATTCTTTAAAAAAAGATAATGGAAGTCACTTACACTGGTGGAATGTGTCTTGCCTATTACTTGAAGAATTTTGTCTCTGCAATGATGGGAAAATGTAATGCATGCAGTTTTCCAGCAGCAGCCAGTTTGCATCCATGGCAGTGAACTTGCAGTACAAAAAATGGTTGCCAAAAATGTTTTCCTTCAACTTTTTTCTCTTCTCGTCTTGTCTCTTGTTTCACTCTAAGTAGTATGCAAATGGTTTATTTAGGACCTTACTTGGAATCTGGTATAATTGATTAAGTGATGCAGGTATTAGCATGTATAAATTGCATGATTTTAGGCATTCTTTAACCTGATGACAGTAAGTGAATGTGACTGCAGTTCTTATGATTAATTAAAATATACAGATTATTTTCTTTGTATGGTTCAGTAATGGCTCTACTTGCTGTAATAACAGATTATTGCTGCTTATAAAATATTTTTGCTGGATATAAGTTGAACAGTAATATGATGGCGTATGATATGTGGGGCTTCAAGATGCCTACTCACACATACATATTTCAAAGCAGTTAAGATGTCTTAATTTCCAGGTAGGAAGCAGTCATTATTAATTTCATACACTACAATTTAGATTCAACTCTGCCCAGCATTTTCATGAAGTGCATACCAGGGTTAGCAGATCATCTCAGACTGCAGAGTACCAAACCATTTTCATGTTTTAGAAGAATGGCGGGTCATGATCACCACAAATACATCCATCATTGGATTGGGTGGAGGACAATAAGGGGTGACCCAGGGGACATGGTCAGACTAGGTCTTCCCATCTGCACAACAGCATTCTAGAAATGATGGCATAATTTAAGATATCTCAAAGGAAGCTACACAAAAGAGTTACATGTCCAGTTAGATAAATGCATAGAATTAACAGTACATACCAGATCTAAATATAAAGGGAATTTTAAAAGCATGCCGCCCTGAAGGTCCACCAATATAAATAAACTCTACAATAAAAGAAACAACTCCTTAAAGTATACAGCACATATAAGGACCATCAACGCATAGATAACATTATAAAATTGAATTAAAACTTAAAAAGAGCTATTAGGATTATTAAGTCAGCCCATGAACTGAGGTTTGTATATGAAACTCAGGGCAAATACAAATCTTTCTTCGGTTATGTTAGGAATCTAAGAAATACTCCAGACTGCATATAACTTATTATAGATGGCACCACCTACTCTGACCTGGTAGACATTACCAATACTGATGACTTCATCCTGGAAATGGCAATTCAAAGCCCAGTTATCCCAGAAGCCATCAGATCTCTCATCATCACCACCAAAGATCAGTGAGGTATTGTATTGGAGAGTGGGGTATTGTCTATAGTGTATGCTGGGGGAGAGATGGTTTACCAAATGCTAGTATCTACATATATATATATATATATATATATATATATATATTTTTTTTTTTTTTTTTTTTTTTTAACTTGGTCAACTTTGACAGACACCCCACTGTAAACATGAATGCTCCTGTTTGGCATCTACTTCTAGTAGGTGAAGGCTAATGTCAAAAGCATCTGGCTCACCAAGTTCGCAGATGACTGGGCTATCACAGATTCCTGCCACAACACCAACATACTACAAGAGGGTCAAACACAAACAAATGACTGGTGTGAAAACCATGGATTAAAATTCAGTGCAAAGAAATGCATTATAGTGCCCTTTGGGAAAGCATCCACTCAAACTAATTACATCATTGATAAATCACCCTTAAGAGTTGATGTGATAATTGGGATCTGTTAACATGTCTAGACAGTATTCTGGTGTTCTACTAACATGTAGCCAAGATAGTAAGAAAATCATGCTATATTGCCCAAATCATAACCTAGGGTATGGCATCCAGGTCCAAGGAAATAACAGTACCACTGTACTCAGTCCATACCAGACCCATCATTCAGTACAGTGCCCCCTTTGGTATGTACCTAACCAGGCACTTGCAGCAGTTGGAATGTGCTCAAATGTTCTCACCAGGAGAATCCGGGATATGAATACCCTGTCCTACACAGATTATCGTAAAGTCCTATCTTTGTACTCAGTCTCCTGCAGGTTATTGAGAGGCAATCTATGCCAAGCATATAAGGCATCCTTGGATCCAGGTCTGATGGATCTCTTGCACATCCACAAGGCACATCACACAAGAAGCACTAGATCGAATGACCTGAATTTTGTCTGCAACATAAATAGAACCTGCTGGAGGAACTGATATCTGTCTCAAAGGATCCATGAGCTATGGAATAAGCTCCCCACCCACATGAAGCAGAGTTCATCCCTGACCCTGTTCAAAAAAAAAAAAAAAACTTTGATCATTGGATGGGAAATTGCAAATTCATCCCCAGGCTGGCTGCCATGTCTTTGATGGACAGAGGTCAACAGTAAGTAAATGAATCCCCAGCTAACATAACCCTTAGCTACTTCTTTACTAACATACTCTACCATATAGGTATCCAATAAATTCTGAGACAAAACTGGATTGAGTTGCATGGCTAGGCTTATAAAAACTCTGATAGTTGTTAGCCTAATATGAAACTATAAATGTTTGAAAACATATAATAAAATGACTTTTCAAAGCAGAATACTCAATTGCTGCTCCAGGAAGTGAGAGCAAACCAGATGAGATCTCATTATTCACTGAGCTGTGAGGCAATGTGTTCACGAACCAAAGCTACATACGCACTTGGATATGTTCATATATATATATATACACATACAACTGCTCATCTAAGCTATATAAAAAGTCGCACAAAATGACTGGCTGCCAAAGTACCACAAAACCTAAAACAAACCCCATTTGAATGACCATTTCTTCCTACTGCAAAAAACAAAGTCTCAGGACATATGGGTTGGATTACACTTATCTAAACTGGTATCACAAGGTAGTGTGAAGCATGGATGCATAGCATGTAAGTAAAAATTCTATTAACTTAGGTTCATAGATAGGTACTAGGCTAGCTGCCCTTGTAGGCCATTTTAAGCCTACTAAATTTCCACTTTAAAGGTGAGAATCAAATCCTGTACCTTGTGTCTGTGAGGTAAACACCTTAACTATTATACCAGCCCCAACCCCAACTGAGTTTGAATTATCATCATCATCACCAATCCCCTATTTTCCATTTTCTATAAGGTGTCACATCATCCACTGTTGCCATCTCTCTTGATTTGGTGTCACTCCCCTATCTTCTTAGCCAGCCATGCCTATCACAAATCGTCTCTCACACTCTCCTTGCTGGAAACTTTCATTTCCTCTTAGCTTCTTCCTGTCTGTCACAAAGCTTCACTAGGTAGTGTTTTGCTTTCCTAAACATGTGCCCAAATGAGCTCAATCTATTTTCTTTTATCTCCTCTGCAATTGGAGCTACTTGGGCTTCTGCTCTGATATCCTCATTTCTTCTTCTTTTGTCCCACATTGTACTTCTAACATCTATCTCAAGACACATCTCCATCCCATCTAGCGTCATCAACTGCTCTGTCTTTACTGCCCAGGTTTCTGTGCCAAACAACTGATTGACCCATTGTTTTGTACACCTTATTTTTTAGCTTCTTTGCCATTCTTCTGTCACACACACTACCCCTGAAAGCTTGTGTCAGATGGCTGCAGCCCCTCTGATTCTGGCTTAGACCTCCTTGTTCAGATTTCCCTTCTCCTCCACCTCCCCTCCCAGACAAAGGAATTAACATGTTCCACTATTTCCCCTTCTATTTCAAGTCACAGGTCCTTCTGATTTCCCCCATTTGCTGCTATTATAACTGTTTTATCTGTACTGTTTCATTCCATGTGCCATCAGTTTTGCATTCCATACCCCTATTATTTTCTGAAGTTCTTGTTCAGAGTCTGTCCGGAATGCCAAATTGTCTGCATATGGTAACTTTGTTGATCTGTCACCTCGGACCTGTTTACTAATGTAATCCATCAACAGTATGAAAACCAGTGGGCTCAGAGCTGGACCCTGATGCCCACCAACTCCTACTGGTAACTCCTCTGTGAGTCCAAATACTATTCACATTTGTGTCATTGGGTCCCTGTACATAGCCTGCATTAATTCTACAAATATTTCTAGGACTTGAAACTATTGCAGGACTGCCAAAATCAGAATTCTTGGGACCTTCTCATAAGCTTTTTCCAAGTCTGTGAAGTCCAGCTGGACTCTCTCAACCTTCTTCTTAACTATCCATCTCACTGCAAACATCAGGTCAGTTGTGCTGCATCCTGATCTGATTCCAGACTGCTCTTGCTTTCTACTACTCAGTGCATCCATTTAGCAATCATTGTCTCTACAACTTTCATGCAGTGTGTAGGGTTGCCACCTTCTATTGTGGCAAAAACCAGACCAAGGCCATATCCCTAGCACCTCCCATAACCCCACTATATCCTCCCTCTTCCCACCCACTTTATGCCCATTCTGTGGCATCATCAACACATCAGATGAGGAGGAATGCCTTCTTTTACCTGTTTGAGATGTTTTTTTTTTCTTTCAATTTACTATGCTTTTTTGTAAAAAAGCATAGTAAATCCACAGATTTAACAAACTCCGATAGTCTGTTTCTTTTTTTAACCAGAATACTGGAGTTTGTACAGTGTTTTCTGGACTACTGGACGATCAGTTTGATTTCTGGACAGTCTGGAAAAAACAGATAGATGGCAACACTAGTAGTGTGACAGGCGTTTGATGCCTCTGTACAGCACACAGTTGTGAATCACTCCTTTGTTCTTGTACACTGGCACTGATATGCTTATTTTCCAGTCATATGGGATTCACCTTTCTCTCCATACTGCTTTGAGTACCTTCAGAAGCCATGCGTCCTTTAACTCACTGAACATCTTCCTCATATCTGCTGTGACATCATCTGAGCCTGCTGTTTCCCTCATTTCATTTTCTTTAGCGCTATTCTTACTTCTTCTAGAGTGGGCTCCACTTTTTTCATTGTAGGATGTATCTGGGGCAGTACAGCTTCTATGGGGATTTTCTTCATTCAGAAGTAGCTCAACTATTTCTTCCATCTACCTTTGATGTTATTGATATGTTTGTCGGGACCATGTTACGGTATCATGCCCTTGGAGAACAAACATATTTAATATATCATGAATAAGCCTGGATGCATGAGGTTTTTATGGTGCAGCTATACAGCATTCATATTAAGAAACACACACACACACACACACACACACACACACACACACACACACACACACACACACACACACACACACACACACACACACACACGTGTCCTTCTTTTAAAATCGATTTACAAAGGTGGTTTTGGTCTGAATTCTACCCTAATGTCAGATGACAATATCTCTTTCCATTACTCTTTCTCTGTCTTTCTATCTCTATACTTATTCAAGATATTCTTGTAGCATTTTCAAGAGAGAATCTCTTGACTAATACCACTTTCATTTTGTTATTTTAGGGGAATGTAAATAACAGAGTCTGAACCATGTGCATGTATGTCATAACGTAAACTATATGTATTTTGGTGTAGTATACCAACATTAGATAAAACATTACTTTTTGTAGCAAATCAACAAATTCTATGATGAGCTTTTCAAATTCAGTCATGGCAGCATCATCTCTAATGATGACCGAGTAGTCAGCGTCCCCAAGGAGTTCTAGGCCCATGCAGAGTAATGTTTAGAGATGTCAGTCCAAACCAGAACAAAAAATAATGGGAAATTCAAAGTAAACCTCCTATGTGTTTCTCTAACATAAATAAACTTTACAATAAAAGAAAAAAATCTACTTAAATTATATAACAAGTACAAAAATGTCATGTCAAAGATAGGATCAGAAATATTACTAAACACTTAGGCCAGCAAAATGTGTAGAGGGCTTGAGCATTTAGGACACTGACAGGGAGGGCATTCATAAAAGACACCCTTTACATAGGGCACACTACACACAGATAGTGACTAAAGGTAAAGACTGAACTTCAGTCCAAAGGTGTAAAGCAAAGATATATCAGGCATAGCTCCAACAGCTATACTGAGACTGTGTTTTTTTTGTTAGGCCTTGAGTTACAGTTACAAAGATATGCAGCCTAAGTCTAAAGTGCATGCCTAGTCACTCCACTTTCTGTGATCTGGCCTTTATTGAATATACTGTAACATTTTGTTATTTTGACCAAGCCATCAAAAATATCTTGAAAAAAAGTAGAATGATTTTTTACTACAAAAAATAAATAAATAAATAAAAGATAGGGTTAGAAAACTTGAACTTTACTGAATCTCCTGAATCACTTCAGAAGTTCTCATTACATTGTTTCTTATATGTATGGTGCCTTGACCAAATTTCCACAGTTAGCAAGAAATAAGACCATTTTCCACGTCAAGAACATCAGGTCAGCCTGATGAGCTGGTTCAAATGGAGAAAGCATTAATTTTTCTGACACAAAATTAAGATCCAGTACATTGAAAGAAAGAGATCCAAGGGCAGACATGCTGAAATGGCTGACAAATGAACATTAATTGATGAGTAGGAATGTAACTCACACAAATATTGAAAAGCCAGAGAAACAGGACCCCTGAATGGGTTCTGGTTAGCTTGTTGGCACCAACTAGAAAACCTTTTCCATTTGCAGACAATAAAATGTCTAGCAGCAGGTCTTCTTGTCTCCTTTAATACCTGCTAAACATCCTCAGAAATCAAAGATGCCTAAAGGTATTAAAAACCTTTCTTTCAGTAGTCAGTTGCAATTGTTTGATAGTGGTATGTAACAAACACCTTTCATCTTGCATAAGCATATCCAGTGTGTGAGGAAGTTTGTGGTAATTGCTCCTGACCTTTTCCAGAAGAAGGGAGAACCACTGTTGCCTGGCCCAGAAGGAAGTTACCATAATAATCCTTGGACAGTCCTTCTGAATTTTCTGAATTACCCTGAGTATTAGTGGAAGAGGTGGGAAATATACAGGAATATTCATGTGAAAGGAAAAGAAAAGGCACCTGATTTCCATAACTTCTTGCAAAGAGTCCTGGAGCAGAATTTTACCCACTGACTGTTTTCAATGGAGGCAAAAAGATCTGCTTGAGGAGTTCCCCCACAGCTGGATCAAATGTTGGAAGACCCTCTGATTCAACTTCCATTCCTGAGGATCTGTCCTGGTCCTGCTCAGTTTGTCTGTCAAACAGTTCTTCTCTGACAGAATGTAAAAAGCCAATAGAGTGAGATTATTCTGAAAAGTTACATCTCAGGCTAAAATAGTTAGTTTGCAGAGATGGTAAGATGTGGTTCTCTCTTGCTTGTTTGTGTACTACATAACAGTCGTGCAATCTGCAAACACTTGAAGGGGACCACAAGTGATTAGGATAGTTGAGAGCATTGATAAGAGGTAACATCTCTTTTATATTTATGTGTTTTTATTTGTATTTTGCATTCCAAAGACCTTGCACTTTTATTCCCTTTGACAGTGATCTCCAGTCAAAGTCCAAGGTTACTGTAGTGATAGACTGTGCTGGAGCAGAAAGGTAGAATAGGTGACCTAGATTCAGAGTAATCAGTCATCTCCACCAGATAATCTTCCTTTGTACTTGGCCTAAATCTGGAATTTGGATGTTGATGCTCGGACCATAGAGGATTTTCTCATATGGAGTCTTGCCAGGAGTATCACAAGTACCGTGGTTGTCAACAGAGCTGGAATCCTAAAAAATTCCCTTTCTTGAGACAGATGACTGAATGGAACCTGTGGAACTTATCTAAATACAGATCAATTTTTACCCCATGGAAGAAAAGCTCTCTGAACTGAAGTGTCTAAAACAATCCTGTGTGAGGAAGTTAGAAAAGATTTCTGAGTGCTCTCTTGAAGCCCCAATATGCATAAATCTCTTACCCAAGAGACAGAGAGATTCATGGCACTTTGAAAAAGACTCTGCAAAGATGATCTAGTCATTTAAATAAGGGAACATTAGAATACCATGCAATCTGCAATGGCAGTCATGGGAGACAGACTTCTTGTAAATATCCCTGCAGCAGTGGATACCTGAAATGGTATGGCAGATAACTGATAATGTGATCCAGACACAGAAAAAAATTAAAAACTGCCTCATATCAGTATCTATAACAATGTGATATGCATCTTTTAGGTTTAAGGTCACTAGAAAACTGAAAAGGGGATTAATGGGTAACAAGTTGTTTTTAACTTGGGCACTATCACAAACTGGTTTAGAAAAGAAAGGTCCAAAACTGGCCACAAAGCATCTTCTTTCTTTGGTATCAAAAACATCCTAGGATACAAACCTTCTCCTGTCCGAGGAGGGAGGGGCAGCTTCTATCACTCCCAAGGCAAGAAAATGCTGCATGACAGGAGGGAAAACAAGAGTTTTGTCTGTTGGATAAGGAGGAATCCTCTGAATAGGAGGAAGAGACTCTCACTGCCAATTGAACCTTTGATGGATTACTCTCAGGGCCCATCTGTCTGAAACAATCTGTTGCTGAAGACAGGCATAGAGGTTCAGACTTTCTGGGAGGATTATGGGATTGCCAGGCTGAGAGGGGTGAGCGGGAAGGAAGTCCCTAATATATTCATTCAGATTTATTAGATGGTCCCTTTTTCTGTAGAGTTCCAGCCTTCTTTTTGAAACCTCTCAGACATTGCTTCATAAGGATCACTGCTGCAGTAGCTTACGCTATATATGGGTAGATTACCATAACTTAGAAAGAATGGGAAGGGTAAGGGAAAGGGTCCAGGGCCCCCTAGAGAATGGATCTCTACCAGGATACCAGATAAAGGAAAGAATTATTGCTAAAGGGAAAGACACAAAAGTACCTATAAAGGATAGGGAAGGTAACACTACCTACAACAACCAGAAGAACTAACTCTTATGTATATCCTAACAAAATCCAAGCACTTATCTGAAGATGAGAACTGAGCCTTTGTATATTGCCTCTTGACCTTACAGATAGCAGATGAGATCTAGGGTCTGGAAGGGACAGGAGGGGATTATACACAGAGTAGGGGCCCTGGGTCATGGATCCAAGAGCTTGAAAAAGGAGCTGAAGACAGATCCAATCAGATCCAATAATCAACAGTTTGAGATGGATACAAAATACAACATTGGATGTGCAGAAACCCAGTATAAAAGCCATACTCAATTTAAACAGCAGAAGAAAACCTACACCCTAAAGCTTGACATACTAATAATAAAGTGCATACCAAGTTAAAAAAAAATGTTTAATCCATATTTGCAATGCTGCACAAAATAGACTGTGAGATGATCGTGCCTAACACCAGCCCCTGTCTAAAAAAATGAACTTCCCTACAAATGTCATTTAGCAAACATACAGAACTGAAGCGGTGGTGGTACTGCGGTAGCGTTGTCGCCTCACAGCAAGACGTCATGCCGTTCGATTCTCAGCTAGAGTGTCTTCTGTGTGGAAACACATGTGAATGGGCGCACCTTCATTGAAGGTTGTATGTCAGGGCTGGCAAACTCGGCACGTAAAAAATCTACTGCGAATCATTACCGGACCAGAGTTCTGCTGTGGCGACCCCTAACCGGGAAAAGCCGAAAGACACAAACAAAACAGAACTGAAATAGAAAAATAAATAAAACAAAGGACAAAACCATCTGACAAAGCTTCTCCCAGATTAGGCAATCTGTAGACATAAGTGCCCACTAAAGTCAGAGAAAAATCAGTAGTCCCAAAGTATGAAAAGTACAGTTTTGTACCTACCATAAATGTAGATGTTTGAGTGCTCATACAGCTGCAGTCATTACAAATGGGGTTATCCTGCCGTCAGGCGGGTCCTCAGTCGGCCGAATTCCAAAGTCTAGGTCCGGCGTCGGTTGTTGTCGCTTCTTCCCTGACGTCAGTGCGGCAGGGGTATAAAAGAGGCAGCCGACGCCATTTTCTTCAGTTTTTCTTGCCCCAGATGTCAGGTGCCCCCAGAAGGAAGGCAAACATAATGTTATGCAAAGATGCAATGTTGATAAATCAAAAACAGTAGTTGCAAGCAAATACACCATAAAAGAATACCCCAAAAAGGTTATATGAAAAGGTGTTTGTCATAAGGCCTGTCCTAAGAGGGGATGGAGGGAGGGAAATCTAGACTGCAGCTGTATGAGCACTTGAACATCTACATTTATGGTAGGTACAAAACTGTACTATGTTCATCGTGCATACAGCTGCAGTCATTACAGATGGGTAGAATCCCAAAGCTAAGTAAGGGTGGTAGGCACTAAGTAGAACTAGGAGGGGCTAGGATGCCCTGCAGGACTGCTGTGGCAAAGCCCGCTCTAGATTTTGAGTATAGTGGGAGGTGATAGTGCTTGGAGAAAATGTGCACTGAACTCCAGGTGGCTGCTTCCAAAATGTCCTTGGTAGGGACCCCCCTGAGGAAGGCTGCAGAGGTAGCTGTGGCTCTGGTGGAGTGGGATCTGATGCATGCAGGCACAATTTTTCCATGAAATGAGTAACAAAAGCGTATGCAGTGGGCTATCCATTTTGAAATTGTCTGTTTGGAAATAGCCTTTCCTTGAGCACCTGCAGCAAAGGACACAAAGAGTTGCTCAGATTTCCTGAATGGCTTTGTCCTGTCCAAATAGTAACGACGTTGTCTGTGAATGTCCAAGGAATGTAGTAGTCTTTCCCCTTTGTTTTGTGGATTAGGATAAAAGGTAGGTAGGTGGATAGTCTGATTCAAAGCTACACTGGATACTACCTTTGGCATAAAGGTAGGGTTGGTTCGTAAGGAAACTCTGTCCTGATGGAAAATGATGAATGGTTGCACAGCCATGAGGGCCTGTAGCTCTGAAACCCTGCGTGCTGAGGTGATAGCCAGAAGAATGGCTGTTTTCCATGACAAGTACTGTAGCTCTGTTGAAGAAGCTGGCTCGAAGGGAGGAAGGGTCAGCTTTTCCAATACAAAGTTGAGGTCCCAAGCAGGGACTGGTGGTTTCCTTGGGGGTTTTATATTCTTTGCCCCTCTGAGGAACTGCCTTAAGAGAGGATGAGAGAATAAAGGAGGATCTGTGTTGTATTGTGCAGAAATGGCTGAAGCGTGGATCTTGATGGAAGAGAAGGAAAGTTCATTGTTTAACATCTCAGCTAGGTACTGTAAAATTTGAGGTATATTTATTACCCAAGGATTCTGTCCCTTTTCTTGATTCCAGGCACAAAATTGTTTCCATTTGGCCTCCAAGATGACATCCTGCACCTCCTTGGAGAGGAGAAACTGTTGGGAAATCAAGGAATTCTCCATGCAGCTAGATTTAGAGTTTTGAGATGGCTGTGAAGAGTTTTGCAGTTGTGCTGGGACAACAGAAGAGGGACTAGATGTAGGATCCATGGTGGGGAATGTGTCAGGCTCTTCAGGAGTGGATACCAGTGTTGTCTTGGCCAGTCTAGAGCAATGAGAATCATTTTCGGCCTCTCTGCTCTGGCTTTTAATAGAACTTTGGGCAGCAGAGGAAGAGGCGGGAAGGCATAGACTGTTAATGTTGCCCAATTGAAGGAAAGTGCGTCCACTTTCCAGACCTGTGGATGATAGGTCCTTGAACAAAATCTTTTCAACTGGCAATTTCTGTGGGTAGCAAAGAGATCTATGTCTGAGTTATCTTTGTGGAAACTTGAGGGTGCAACTTCCATTCGTGTGGATCTGTCATATTTCTGCTTAGGTTGTCTGCCAGTGTGTTTTCCTTCCCTGGCAGGAATTGTGCCTGTAGTTGAATTTGCAATTCCAGTGCTGTGTTCCATGGGGTCATGGCTTGCCTGCACAGGGGGGTATGAATGAGTTCCCCCCTGTTTGTTTATGTACCACATCACTGTGGTGTTGTCTGTCCTTATCAATAGCTGGCCTGGATGCAGTAGGTCTTTGAAGGTCATAATAGCCTTTTGCATGGCTAGCATTTCCTTTTGGTTGATGTGAAGGTGCTTCTCTTTTCGGGTCCATTTTCCCTGAATGCACTGATCTGTCATGTGTGCTCCCCAGGCATAGTCTGAGGCATCTGTTGTGATGATTTGAGTTGCTTGAGGTACACAGAAATGAAGACCTGTGTTTCTTTGGCAAGCTTGAGCCCATCACAAAAATTCCTTTTGAAGGCATGGAATGAGTGGTATAATTGCTTCCAAGCTGTGGCTGTGATGAGACCATAAGTTTTTTAGGTACCATTGAAGTTTCCTCATATGCAGCTTTGCACATGGGATTAGTAGGATGCAAGATGCCATGAATCCCAGAGCCTGCAGGACTTTCCTTGCAGTTAGCCTGGTGTAAGTTGCCATTTTTCTGAAGTATTGAGACAGTTGCCCTTGCTTGTCTGGCGTGAGGTAGGCCATCTGGGTGGTTGTATCCAAGCTGGCACCCAGGAAAATTATTTGTTGAGAGGGTATTAGTTTTGATTTCTTTTTGTTGACTGTGTATCCCAGGAAGTTCAACAGTTTTATTACAAACGCCAGGTGCTGCAGTAGTATGTCCTTGCTGTCCGCTTGGATCAGGCAGTCATCCAGATATGGGTAGATTTGTATCCCTTGTAGTCTGCAGAAGGAGATTACTGATGTCAGGCATTTCGTAAACACTCTGGGTGCAGTAGATAAGCCAAAGGACAATGCAGAGAATTGGTAATGGGTTGAACCTGCAAGAAATCTGAGGTATCTTCTGCAATCTTGTCTGATAGGGACATGCAGGTATGCCTACTTGAGGTCCAATGTTACCAGCCAAGACTCCTTGCCAGCTGCTGTAATGTGAGCATCTTGAATTTTGGCACCTGTAGATATGTGTTTAGGATGGATAGGTCTAAGATAGGTCTCCAATCTTTGTCTTTCCTTGGTACCAGGAATAGTCTGGAATAAAACCCTTGACCTTGTTCTTTTGCAGGTACCTCTTGAATTGTTTTCATGTCCATGAGAGCTGAAATTTGTTTTTGTGCCTCTGCCCTTTGATTTTGTGGCAGGTTTGGCATGCCTCTCATTTTTGGAAGGGTGTGAAAGTGGAACCTGTAGCCTCTGTCTATAATGTCCAGAATCCATTTGTCTTTTGTGACAATATGCCAATTTTTTGAGAATAATGTCAGTTTTCCGCCCAAAGGTGCTGCCATTAAAGCTTTGCTTGGCAGGTGTAGGGGGAAGTCATTGTGTCTGTTTTCTAAAAGACTGTGATCTATCTTCTCCACCTCTTGGGGTTGGTGCTTGCCACTGTCTGGCTCTGAAAGATCCTTGAGGTTGCCCTCTGCCCCTTGGGCATCTGTATCTGCCCCTTTGAGGTCTGTACGTGGCAGGAAATCTTTCACTGTTTGCATTGATTTTGCTTTTTCCTCCATTTTCTTTAGCACCTCCTCAGCTTTAACACCAAACAATACATCTTTTTGAAGAGGTGCATCTAATAATTTAGCTTTGACATGATCTGGTAAGGTTTGCTCTTTGAGCCAAGCATGCCTACGTATAACAGATCCCGTAACAGCAGCTCTAAATGAGGCCTCTAAAGTATCAAAACCACACTGCAAGGTATGTTTACCCACTTGCTCTGCACCATGCAGCAAATCCTGCAACTCTTTTAAATCTGGTTGTTCTGGTTGTGTCATCTTGCTTTTCAGTTGAGATATCAAAAACTGTTGATACTTTAACATATGGAACTGACAGTTTAATGCCCTCATGGTTAAAGTGGCAGAGGTGTACCCTTTTTCCCCCACCTTTCTAAAGCTCTGGAATCTCTCTCTGAAGGTAATGGGATTTTAGCAGTAGAGGCCTTAATTCCCTTGGGACCCTGTGAAATTGTTTCTGGGTCAGCAGTATGGCTTTTATATAGGAACTGGTGAGAATCAGGAACCCGGTAATACCTGTCTGGTTTAACAGGAGCTGGAGGCAAAGAATCTGGATTAAGGCTGGCTTCTGTGTACACATCATCCAATATATCTAAAACAGGAGGGATAGCCAGAGGCCTATGCTGGGGGAGCAGAAGAAATTCCCTGAGCCTTTTCTTGGAATCTGAGTAATCTTGGCCTTCCCAGTGAAAGTGTTCCCTCAATGTATGCAGGGTTTCCCCAAATGAGAAGTCCTCAGGGGGGAGACCGAGGGAATAGACTCCTCTGCATCAGAGTCTTCGAATGGAGAATAGGCATAATCCTGGTCCTCAGATAGTTCTGAGGTAATAGAAGCTTGATCTGAGGAAGGGTAGTCTTCCTCTAATCTGGACCTTTTGTCAGAGGGGGGTTGAGAACCCCTGATAAGAGTAATCAAATCTTCAGCCATTTTAAGCATCTGTTTTTTAGGCATGGTGCCTTGAGAGGGGGTCTGAGGAACCTGTTTTTTGGTTTTCATGGCTGCTTTAGATTTAGTGAAGGCTTTAATGGAGAAGGAGGAAGGCCTGAAGACCCCTTGAGAAATGGCAGGCCTGTCTAAATTCTGAGTTTCCCCGCCAGGACTGGCATCAGTATCTGTAGTAGGAATGGGGGCCGAGGAGCCTGCGATCTCGGGTACTGAAGACACCGGTAATGCATTGTCATCGGTACTCAGGGGCTGCATAGGTGCCTCGCTGAGTACTGGAGAACTGGTAGTCGGCCTTAGCGTGGTTTCAGTAGATGGTGCGGACCTCGTATGTCAGTCCTTATCTTTGCGTTTTTGCTCAAAACTGAAGTCGGAGTATCCGACGACATAATATAATTAAATTTTTTGCCAAAAAAGTGAAGGGCGAACTCCGCCCGACACTTAATAGTGCGCTTGTTGAATCTAGCACAAAAACGGCAGGCCGAGACATTGTGGTCTGGGCCTAAGCAAGGTATACAGTAAGAGTGGAAATCCTTATGCGGTATTTGCTTCCCACATGAAATGCAATTATTAACTTTGTCTGACATCGGTCTGAGGCAAGAAAAGTTTCCCCAACGGGGTACTTAGCTTTCAAGAAGACTTCGGCTGAAATACTTTTGTAAATCTCAGGAGCTGGCCGACCGGCACTTGCGAACTGCTTCTGCTTCGGGCACCGCGCGGCAAGAAAGACTGAAGAAAATGCCATCGGCTGCCTCTTTTAAACCCCTGCCACACTGACATCAGGGAAGAAGCAACTACAACCGACGCCGGACCTAGACTTTGGAATTCGGCCGACCGAGGACCCGCCTGTCGGCAGGATAACCCCATCTGTAATGACTGCAGCTGTATGCACGATGAACATCTAAGAGTGCATGGCATTATTTTATGTATCTATAGCACATTGCATAAAATACACTAAACAGTTCTTATAGCTTCATTTCATTTCATTGAACTTAAATAGGAAGAAGTGCTATCTGATCAGATTCAGCTCAGTGAAGCTGAACTCTGTGATCATTATTTTCCATAGTGAATCATTGCCAGAGCAGTTTCTAAGAGGGCACCAGCAGTGATTCCTTTCTTTGCAGAGATTATTCCATTCTTCATGTTTCTACAACTGTGGAGCTGATATATATATATATATATATATATATATATATATATATATATATATATATATATATATATATATATATAAGTCCAGGGTATGTGTTAAGATTTGCCCCTCAAATGGGATCCCCCTGCACAACATGCTCTTTTTTTGGCTTTTCATCCAGATCAGGTTATCACTGAATGAGCCCTAGGAAAAGACACACTTGCCCATCAATTCCCCTCAACATATACTTCAATGCTAGAGCTGACAGGAATAATTACAAGCAATGTAAATGGCAGCCTCTCAAAAATAAATGGTTACACAAACCTCTAAACCCATCAGCAGTCTTGTATGCACATACCATGAATTCCTACTACAGGTCTACACTTCTGTGAAGCTCATCTGTTTTAACTGAATCACCATGAAACCTACCCAGAATGTAAGCAGCAAGTGATGGCTTTGATCACTACTACTGAACTCAGATCTCTCCCATTTCCCATTTCTCCACTCTCCCATTAAAAAAATGTCAGATAAATAAACAAATACATACATTTCAACTACCTATCAAAACAAAGCTCTAAGCTCACATCAAAATCCACAAAATCACACAGAATTCATTTCTAAATAAATAAACACATGTATGCATACATGCATACAAATAAATACATAAACGAAACTCCTTAACTAAGTTCTCAAGTAAAAATCCATAGTAAGTGAAAAATATACCACAATTTGTTTATGATACCCTCACCCAATAAGAGGGAAAAGGGAAGAAGGTTTTATTATAGTGTAGTATCCCCCCACCCCTTGAAGTATGCACAAGTTTGGGCATGCCCTGCTTTATTCAGAGCCACTGTTGTCATGGAATCATTGATGCACTGTCAATATCAGCATAACTGAGGAAAAAGCAGGGTATGTTTGGAGGGGTATGTACTCAGAATTTTATCACTTATCTCCTTGACTGATCTCTTGAGAATAAACTCTTTCAACCATGCTGTGATGTGGATATCCCACCACTGCCAACCAATATGTGATGTGAATATCCCATCAGTGGCAACCAATATGTGTTGACCCTCCACCTCTGGGCCAGTAATCAAGGACCCTCAATCTTCACCACTGGCGCCTGTGGGGAATGCTCACTGGGAGGATAACAGGTACACACACAGTACTTCCAGACGTAGCTCTCAGCATCAAGTGCAGTTTCCCTTAAGAGCACATAGAGACCTCCGTCAGTCCAGGGCTGGTTTTTGCCTCTTTCTCCAGATGTCCAATGCGACTCCCCACTGGCACAACTATAGAATTGAGTCCTTAGCAAAGGTTCCAAGTCATGTCTTCCATCACTCTGTCTGTCCAGTAGCACACACACACACACACACACACACACACACACACACACACACACACACACACACACACACACACACACACACACACACACACACACAAACACACACACACCTGGGAAAGGCTGGCACACATTTACTAACTATGTCCCCTTCAACCCAGACCATAAGGTAGTTATCACTGCCACCAGAAGCCCTTGTCAGCTACTTTAAGGCCGTTACAAGGGTACCCAATATACTGAGTGAAATTAATATCAATATAAATGGTAGTTTGACCAAGAACAAGGCTATTAGGAGTGGCCCATACAGTGTCACCAAATAAATACGCAAGTACTCTCAAAACTTAAATATCCCTACAAAGATCAGCCACAATGAAAGGTTTAAATATATTTAATAATAAATAATAGAAGGACAAAAAAATACTAAGTATATTGTCACAGTGACATCAGAGTTCAACTCACAGGAAATATTTAAAATAACACTGAAGGACATGCTCAGACAAAGAAAAATAGTATCTAAACTAAGCTTCACTATATTCTTGATTATATCTAAGATACTTACTATTCCCTAATAGCTTACTTAATAGAGCAAGGCAGATGATGTGGTGAATGGTTCTTGTTGTCAGGCCCAAGATAGAATACAGAATGCTCAGTCTCACGAAGAGACTTCTCAAAATAATACTTAAAATATTACTTCTGTCATAGTTGGCAGAATGACATAATTTCTGGTCATTTGACTTTTTGTTCTCATCCAAAATCCCATTGCTGGAATCTGGAAGGACTCAGTACCTACCTGTAAAATAGACAC
Source organism: Protopterus annectens (assembly GCF_019279795.1). Lineage (NCBI taxonomy): Eukaryota > Metazoa > Chordata > Ceratodontiformes > Protopteridae > Protopterus > Protopterus annectens. The sequence continues at coordinate 1,597,046,253 of NC_056732.1, read as the reverse complement.
ACAAGGGCTTTTGCTCAGATCTTTGGCAGGTGCTGGAAGTCATAAAACAATTGCATACCTCCACCCTTCCAGAGTAGTAATTAGTTTACCCCAAAGACAATACAGAAAGCTTTCTAGTACAGACTTTTGTCTCTGGATGCATTGAAACCTGTGAGATAGCATCTTTATGGTCTAGCCTATAAAATGATTTCATTTCAGATATTGTTTAAAGTGTGCTAGACTGAGGTTAACCTCCTGTCTGTCAGTTTCCTCTGTTAAAACATATACATTTAAACAGTTATAATATTCCATGTACATTTCTGTTCTCTATAAAGTAGGGCACACTGTGGATACATTTCAGACACAAGCACTTTACAAATATCTTTTCAACGCAAACATCTGTACAAATCAGTTTGATATACACATGACATACAGTTCTAATATATTTGTAACACCATCATCTTGTATAAATCAGTTTGATATTCACAAATGATATATATAATTTTAAAAAATTCCAGCTAGCTGTGTTGGCAGTACCTCCTTTCATCACACCTCTCCCCCCTTTAAGGACTCAAGCTAGTTTTTCAAGTGCCTCATGAGAAGCATTGCTTGAGAGAGATGAGCCTATCTGGGAATACATTACCTCATACCCTGTCTTGAGATCCCAGCAGCCTTTGCATTGATGATCTCATTACAGTTTAGCACTGGCATATCATATGCCTGCAAACCTAGGCTCCACCACAGTAAGTTGGGATTTTGCTGGCTGTATCCCTATAGCCATAGATCCCCCTCAGGCTCCTCCTGCCTCCTACTGCAAATACTCAATACAGGAGCCTCCCTGTCATGGTAAGGTTTCATCATGTTAACATGGTACAGTTTGTGCCCCTGTTTCCTGCCTAGCGGTTCTATCATGTAGTTAACATCACTGACCTTCCTTACCTCTTTGAAGGGTCCCCCCAAGCTGTCAGCAGCTTATTGTGTCTGACAGGCATGAAAACCATAACCTGCTGCCCCACAGCATATGCTCAGGCTCGAGCATTCCTGTCATACCAGACAATTTTCTGCTGTTGAGCTCCTGCCAGGTTCTCCTGGGCCAAGCTCATGAGTTCTCTGAGCCATGTCTTGAGGTTTATGACATATGCCACAAAAGACTCCTTGTGGAATTCACACTCACCCTGCCACTCAATGCAAATCAAATCTAGAGGTCCCCCTCACCCTATGCCGATACAGCAACTTAAAAGGTGAGAAACCTATGTATTCCTGGGGCATATCTATGTAAGCAAACAACAGATGGAATAAGTAGTTGTCCCACTCCCACATAAACTGGTCTGCAAATGCCTGTAGCATGGTCTTTAGTGTAGAGTTTAACCTATCCACCAGACCATTAGTCTGGGGGTGGAAGGGGGTGGTCTTTTGGTGCTTCACCCCACAGTGTTCCACAGACAAGCCAGCAGGTCTGACATGAAACTGGCACCTGTGTCAGTTAGTATTTCTTTTGGGAAAACTATCTGCTGAAAATCTCTAACAAAGCATTTTCCACCTTTTCTGCCCCTATAGAGGACAGGGCCACCACTTCAGGGTATCTGGTAGCATAATCTACTACCACTAGGATATACTTCTTCCCTGTACAACCTGGGACACTCAGAGGCCCCACAATATCCATAGCTACCCTCTGAAATGGCTCCTCGATCACAGGCAAAGGCATAAAAGGAGTTTTGACCTTGTCACTTGCCTTCCCTACTTTTTCGCACTGCTCACAGGTCCTGCAGTACCCTGATACATCCCTTGCAATCCCAGGCCAATAAAAGTTCTGCATAATATGTCTCTTGGTATGCTTTATGCCCATATGACCTGCAAAGAGAATGTCATGTGCTATGGCTATAAGTGCCAGATGGTAGGATTGGGGCACTACCAAATGATGCATTCTCTCACCTTCTAGCCCTCCCTTAGGGGTCCATTCTCTATACAGTAACATTTTGTTCCAGTATACGGTATCCCGTTTTCCTTGAGAATCAGGCACCTCCCAAGCTACCTCCCCTCAAGCCTTGTAATGTAGGGTCTGAGAGCTGAGCCTGTCTCAGCTATCTCTTTGTAACCCTTCCCAGGTCCCCTTCTGCAGGAAGTCTAGTATCCTCTGACAGTGGTGCCTCACTGTCAGCCTAGGTACTACTACTCACCTCTGCCCTTGCAGTCACTGTGTCCAAGGGAACATCAGTAACCACCAGCAGCTGTGGCTCACCTTCAGTCACACTGCAACAAGGTAGCTCCCTCCCTAAAGTTCATAGGTTAATACTAGGTTAACTGCCCTTGTGGGCCATTTTAAGCCTAGCCAATTACCCCATGTGAGAATCAAACCCTGTACCCTGTGTTTGTAAGGTAAACACCTTAACCATTATACAAACCTCCCACCATGAAGTAGCCACTTCTCCAATCCTGGCTTCAAGTGCTCAGGTTGTCTGAGTCCCCCTCAGGCTACCAGAGCCACATGCCTGTCTCCAAGCCTGAATGCATGTAACTGCATGCACACAAGGACTGCATTATCAAATTCATTCCCTATCAGGACATCTGCAGGGATATCCTCAATTGCACCTACTTGCTTGCTTCCTTTTCTACCCTCCCAGTCAAGGTGAACCCTAGCCAAAAGTATTTGGAATGGGGTCCCTCCTAAAGTTCTGACTGGAGTAGACTACCCAAGCAAGTAGTGCTCCTCTTTAAGCATTGCAGGGTTCACAATGGTTAGGTCAGAGGCTGTCTCTCTCTCTCTTAGCAGTGGCCTGTTTCCCATCTACTAAGATAGGTTATAACCTCTTAGGTAGTTGTCTCCAGACACATTATCACTGGCCTTCTGTTATTCCCACTTGCTGGCTCCCCTACCTTTTGTTCCCCACCTTGCCTCCATGGACATCTATATGCTACATGGCCTCATTTGTTACATTTAAAACATTTAACCCTTGATCCTGGCCATGTACCTGAATTAGTGGCTTCTCCTGTTACTGGCAGAATCTGTTGGGGCAGTTTAGGCAGCCCACAATGGGTTCCCTTATATGCATGTGCAGCACTGGGTATCCCTTTTCTGTGCAGTGATTGCCTGCTTGCTAAGGTATAGGTCTCCTTTTTCCCCCAACACATCTGTGGTACTGCGTTCCCTATCTACTATCCAGATTCTCATGTCCTCAAAGTGCTAACGGCTTGTTCCCTCAACAAAAGGTCTGCCAGCCCTTCAAAAGTGGTGACCTGACACTCACTCACCCACCTATGAAAATAGGTGCTTAACTCAGCAATATAATCACACACACTTTCATCTGCCTTGCGTCTATGCTCACAAAACCTTTTTCTTTAAGTTTCAGGTGTTAACTTAAAGCATTCCAATAAACAATTTTTAATTGTATTATAATTTAAGCAATCAGTATCAGACAATTTAGAAACAGCAGCTACAACTTTACCATGGAGTAAGTGGTCAGGAACTATACCCAGAGCCCTTGGTCAACATTATACTGTTTACATACCCTTTCAAACATATGAATAAAATTATGAAAATTATCACTCTCTGTAAATTGTGGAAGAAATTTACTGACCTTTACTGCTTCTGGGTTTTGGTTACTCCCTTTCCCATTACCTCCATGACCATGGTGAAGAGTCAGCATCTCCTTTTCATGTTGCCTCTGCCTCTCATTTTCTTTGGCTTCCAGATGTCTCAGTCTCTCTGCTGATTCTAATTCCATCTGTTTCTCCTTTTCTTCAGCCTCCAAACACTGCAGTCTCATTGCTGGCTCTAGTTCTAAACATATGGCCTGCAGTTCAAGTATCCTTAACTCCAGATGGATGTTTAAGTCCTCCGAGGAAAAATTGAACTGCACATTTTCTTACAGTTGCACATCCCCAAGGCCAGTATGGACTTCTTCCTGGTTGCTGGTTTGTGATGCAGCTGTGACTAAGGCTACAGTCATTTCCCCTTTAGTCAGGCTGGCATGTACCAGTACTTTGGTTTGGCACATCTCAGCCAACTGGCTCCTTGTCAGCTTGCCATAATCCTCTACTGATATCCTTGTCTGCTCTCCCTGACTAACTTAGATAACAAAAAATAAATAACACTATTCTGATATGAAACTCTGAATGTCTACCATGTGGCTGCTTGAGAGTACAAACACCTTCTTTAGTGACCACTGTTTACAGGCTACAGTAGTTCAATATCCACACCACTGAACTAATATGTGATGTGGTGATCCACCACTGCCACCCATATGTGACGTGGATATCCCACCACTGCCACCCAATATGTTATGCAGATATTCCAACACTGGCAACCAATATGTGACAACCCTTCTCCTCTGGGCCAGTAATCACTGCTGGCACCTGTGGGGAACATTCACTGGGATGATAACAGGTACACACACAGTATTTCCAGATGCAGCTCTCTGCATCAAGTGCAATTTCCCTTAAGAGCACACAGAGACCTCAGTCAGTCTGAGGCTGGTTTCGGCCTCTTTCTCCAGATTCCTAGTAAGACTCTCCACTGGCACAGCTATAGAGTTGAGTCCTTATACAGGGTTTAAAGCCAAGTCCTCCAACACTCTCTTTGTCCAACCAGTGCTTCATGTCCCTGCTCAAGTAGCTGACACACACACACACACACACACACACACACACCTGAGAAAGGCTGGCATAGATTTACTAGCTATGGCCCCTTCGACCCAGACTATAAGGTAGTTATCACTGCCACAAGAACCACTCACTCATCAGCTACTTTAAGGCCCTTAAAAGGGTAGCCAATATATTGAGTGAAATTAATATTAATACAAATGGTAGTTTGACCAATAGCAAAGCTATTAGGAGTGGCCCACACAGTGTCACCAAATAAATATGCAAGTATTTGCAAAACTTAAACATTTCTACAATGATCAGCCACAATGAAAGGTTTAAATATATTTAAAAATACTGTAAATAATAAAAGGACAAGAAAATAATAAGTATATATTCACAGTGACATCAGAGTTCAAATCACATGAAATATTTAAAATAACAGGCTCAGACAAATAAAGAAAAGCAATACCTAAACTAAGCTTCACTATATTCCTGACTGTATCTAAGAGAGTTACTTAACAGAGTAAGGCAGATCATGTGGTGAATGGTTCTTTTTGTTGTTATCAAGACCAAGATAGAATACAGAATGTGCAGTCTCACTAAGAGACTTCTCAAAATAATATCTAAAATATTATTTCTGGCATAGCTTACAGAATTACACCATTTCTGGTTATCTGACTTCTAGTTCTCATGCACACCCCCTATTGCTGGAAGCTGGCAGGACTCAGCACCTACCTGTAAAAATACAAACACAAGGGCTTTCGCTCAGATCTTTGGCAGGGTCTGGAAGTCATAAAACAATTGCATACCTCCACACTTCCACAGTAGTAATTAGTTCACCCCAAAGACAATACAGAAAGCTTCCTAGTACAGACTTTGTGTCTCTGGCTGCATTGAAACCTGTCAGATAGCATATTTATGGTCTAGCCTATAAAGTGACTTAATTTCAGATATTTTTTAAAAGTTTGCAGGACTGAGGCTAACCTCCTGTCTGCCAGTTTTCTCTGTTAAAACATATACATTTAAACAGTTACAATAGCACATGTACATGTCTGTTCTCTGTCCAGTAGGGCACACTGTGGATACATTTCACACACAAGCACTTGACAAATACCTTTTCAATACAAATGTCTATACAAATCAGTTTGATATACACATGACATTCAGTTCTAATACATTTGTAACACCAGCATCTTGTATAAATCAGTTTGATATTCACAAATGACATATAATTATTTACAGAATTCCAGCTAACTATGCTGGCAGTACCTCATTTCATCACACATGCTTTCATATATCTTTTCTATACATATTAGACCATACCATTCATTATTTTCCAAGTAGTATAATTTCAACATGAAAGTAAATTTTGCAGCAGAATAAAGTCAACAGTGATTCTGCTTCAAAAGCACTTCAGTTTATTTCTCAAATTAATAAAGTAGGCAAAGCAAAATTAGACAGCAAATCACTGACTTGACTTATATATTTCCCACTCTTTATTTACCTGTTATGTGCATGGGATATATATATATATATATATATATATATATATATATATATATATATATATATATATATATATATATATATATAAATAACAACTTTCAAGTTACCCCTTAAAGCTCCACATCCACACACTTTCAGAAAACTACCACCTACCTGGTTTAAGGCTCCAGAGAGCACCCCGGCTCTACCAGGCTACAACTCATACCATACATTTCGGCCACAAAACCCGGACCGAAATACAAAAGGCGGTGGGAGTATCCATATTCATCAAGGATACCCACACCTCCAGGTTAGTCGTACAGCATGATGCTTCAGAGATCATCCACGTTCAACTAACAATGGGCAAAACTGCTATTCAAATTATAGCTTGCTACAGATCACCCACCATGTCCCAGGACCCACACTCCACATTCCTGGAAACACTGGGAAACACCCTGATATTGGGTGATTTCAATTACCCAAACATTAACTGGGAGAACTACTCAAGTACAAACTCCCTTGCCCAACATTTCCTAGAATTTATAAACTCAAACGCCCTGGATCAACTGTTCCACACCCCCACCAGTGGTGACAACATATTGGACCTGCAGATAAATAAATAACTCCCAAACGCTAAAGGTGGTCTGTCACAAAAACAGTCAATATTGGCAGAAAAAAGACAGAAAATCCACCCAAGGATGGCCAATCAATGAAATCCACAAGTGTTCCAATTAAAATGTAGTCCTTTAATACGAATAAAACTTCGACTTCGAAATTCTGTACTGATGATGTATATACATCCAATCAAAATGAAGGACTGGAACATCTAATTTACATACTCAATAAAGGCGGGAAACAGAAGCATAGAGTTGATTTCATGCAAATTAATCTTGAGATAACAAGATAGGATTGGATGGTGCCAAGTATTCATCAATGGTGATTGGTTAAACAGTACAGAATTTCATATATAAAAGGAATATGGAAAAAGGAAATGGAAGTCCCTAGTGTCTTATACGATCTGAGGAAGACAACAGTCAAAAGCGCTTATTGGATATCTTCAAGGGACAGTTTTGAGCTTTATTATTTTTCATTTTATTTTCAAGTCGAAGTTTTATTCGTATTAAAGGATTACATTTTAATTGGAACACTTGTGGATTTCGTTGATTGGCCATCCTTGGGTGGATTTTCTGTCTTTTTTTCTGCCAACATATTGGACCTGGTCATCACCAACATGGGCAAACACATCAGAGGTCAACCCCTTGCTGGTTAGATCTGACCATAAACTAATTACTCTGGATATCCACATTTCGCCACCACCCCAGGTCAAAGAAGCCACTGTGAAAAACTTTTCAAAAGCAAACTTCACGTTAATTAAGACCAAGGTGGGAAGTTTCAAAGCCCCCATGCTAAAGGATAATGCTTTCCAAGCTGGAAATTCCTTTACTAATGCACTCTATGGGCACCTACAAGAATGCATGGATCGTGCTATCCCAAACAAAACCAAGACTCACTCCTCCAAGAAAAGGAAACCAGTCTGGTGGACCCCTGCCATAAACAAGCTATACAATTGAAGGAGGAAACTAGTACAGAAAAGAGTAAAATCCCAAGAAGGGAAGACATCTCTGATCAGTATCAGCAAGAAACTATGTTCCCTCATAAAATCATCCAAGGCTAGCTTCGAAAGAAAAATTGCCATGGATTCCAAAGATAACCACAAGGCATTCTTTAGCTATGTCAAGAATCTAAGAGGCAATTCTCAGATCTGCTCGGAGTTGGTGCAGAATGGCACAAAATACACTGAACTGACCGATATAGCCAACATCCTGGTAGACAGGTTCAGTGCAAACTTCACCCCCCTCTCACCCCCAAAAGGGCCCATAACTATATCAGAAGAATGTAGTGCCCCTGAAAGCACAGGCACTCAGGTTAAAACAACCCTCTCCAAAGCCAAAAACACAGCATCAATGGGACCGGACGGTGTCCCAGGCTGCGTCCTACATCAGCTCAAAGATGAACTAACCCCTCACCTAAACACACTGTTTAAACTCAGCCTCTCCACAGGCTACGTGCCCATAGAGTGGCACACAGTAACGGTTATTTCGCTCCACAAAGGTGGAGCCACAACAGACCCCGGGAACTATCGCCCTATAAGCCTGACTAGCTTGGTCTGCAAAGCTATGGAGCACATCATCATGGATCTCATTAATAGAGACATTGGGAACCTCCAAACACTGGACCCTACCCAGTTCGGTTTTGTTAAGGGAAGATCATGCCTCCTAAACCTGGTGGACTTCTTTGAGACAGTTACCAAGGCTACAGATGAGGGAAAGGTGGTCCACACAGCCTTACTAGACCTTGCAAAGGCCTTTGATACCATTCCCCACTCAGGTATTATAGACAAGCTCACCAGCCTGAACATAAACCCCTACATCACGAGACGGGTTGCCAACTGGCTCAAGGACAGAACCTACATGGTAAGAGTTGTGGGAGCAAGGTCTGACTCTAAACAGATAACAAGTGGCGTTCCCCAGGGCTCAGTCCTAGGACCCCTCCTGTTCGGCATATACTTTTCAGAGATACAGGCAAGCAAAGGAGGACTATGGTTGACCAGGTTCACAGATGACTGCAAACTAGGGGGCTATAATTGACTCTCCGGCTGACACAGACATCCTCCAAAAGGGTCTCACTGAGACAGATACCTGGTGTCAAAACCATGGCCTCAAGCTAAATGCCAAAAAGTGCATAGTCATCCCCTTTGGAAAAAACAAAGTACCCACAAACTACCACATAGGTGGTAGCCCCCTAAATACAGAAGACATAATAAGGGACCCAAGTAGATAGTAACCTCTCCTTTGATAATCACATTGCCAAAGTGGTTAGAAAATCCTTCTATGTGGCCAACCTATTCACAAAAGGGTTTGCATCCAGATTGAAATAGGTCATTAGGCCCCTCTATGCATCACTCATCAGACCCATCATAAGAGTACAATGCCCCATTTGGGATGTACCTTATAAGACACCTGCAACAACTGGAAATACCACAGAAGTACCTCACCAAGAGGATCACTGGCCTCAAGCAAATGTCCTATGCAGCTCGACTGAAGAAACTCCAGCTGTACTCAGTTGCATACCGCCTACTCAGAGGTGATCTCACCACAACAATAAATAGGATGTGCTGGAGGGATAGATTCCCTCCCAAAGACTTGCCATGCTCTGGAACAAGATTACAATCTACATTAGGCAGAGCTCCTCACTAACCCTCTTCAAGAGAAACCTTGACGAGTAGATGGGAAACAGAGTTTACCCCAGGGATCACTTCAATGGCTCTGCTGGACAGAGGCACAGGGAACTAATCTAAGGGGGTGGCGAAAGCCAACACATTCCAGCTAGGCTTATAAATGCCTTCGGGCAGATAGCCTAGTACCTACCTATGAACAGTCATTGGAGGGTCCATAACCACTTCATTTCTAGCACATATAAGTTACTGTACCACTCCATCACAACCTCTCAAAAATTTTCTTTAACTCAGTGTGCAAATCAGTCATTCAGTTTAGATAAGCTAAGCCTACAACCAGAGTCATTAACTTACACTGAGTAATTGTAACTGTACAACTGAGATTATCCTTCCAAGTGGATATTCATTTCCAAATGGCAGACTTTTCTGTCTGTGGTTATTGAAAGCCAGAGTTTTTTTTTTCTGACGTTATTATATCTACTAATAATCAAAAAATACTAATGGGAATGTCATTATCCTATGTTGTCTTCTGCCTAGTTAATACATAAAAATGTGTATCATTAATGTCAAATATAGTTGATACATATGACTCTTTCTGCCAGCTAGGTTTAACTCATAAACTAATAGCTATGGATGTGAATACATTATATGAATGAAGCAGCATTCAAGTAAACTTGCTAATCATATTCCTTCTATTCTTAAGTGCAGGTTTTAATGGCACAATAGTATTCAAGCCTGGTGATCTGTTTGCTCTTAAATTAATTATCCAGCATGTTTCCCTTAGCTCTGTGCGATTATGAACATCACCTGCTCTTGTGGTCTGACAGACTGCCTCTATGGCCTTAAATACAAAGTAATGAGAAGGAATGCTATGATTAGCAAGTTTACTTGAATGTTGCTTATATAATAATACAACCAAAGGACAAGGACGTTTCTTCAATTTAACTACTAATGAGAATGAAATGCTGAAGCAGCTAAAGGAGACAGACAGCTTGGTCATCAAGCCTGCTGATAAGGGAGGATGTATAGTAGTAATGGAAGCCGTATGGTACAGGCATAAAATGCTCTCTATGCTGAATGATGAAAGAACGTATAAGAGATTAAGTTGCAGTGAAGCTACGACTAAGGTAGATCATTTTCGTAGCCATCTATATGATCTATTGATAGAGGCAAATATCTCACAAGAACTATATGAGTTCTTTGATTGCCCTAAACCTATGTTTCCATACATCAGCGGACTCCCCAAAATTCACAAGGATCCAGTTGACCCACCCCTACGTCCCATAGTTTCTGGTAGGGGGTGGGTAACTGAACCGGTTTCCATGTACGTGGAGAATGAATTAAAGAAGGCCCTGCCACTAGCAGGAACTGTATTGAAGGACTCAGGAGATTTTCTGGAAAAACTCTTTTTAGTTACTAAGGACCTCAAGAAATATGAAGATTTATTACTAGTGACAATGGACATCAAGAGTTTGCTTACGGTGATTCCGAATGACTATGGTCTACAGGCAATAAGATCTTTCCTAGCAAGGAACAGTATGGAAGTAGAACCAATATGTTCCTTGCTGGAACTTGTATTGGAAAATAACATCTTTATGTATGGGGATACTTTCTATTTGCAGACATGGGGTGTGGTTATGGGCACCCCATGTGCAAATAGTTACTCTAATTTGGTTCTGGCTGAGTGGGAACATAATGAACTGATACCCAGCACTTGGAAACAATATCTAGTGTACTATGGCCATTTTGTGGATGATGTCTTTATCCTTTGGAGAGGCAGCTCTACACAATTGGACCTTTTTGTCAACTTTATCAACGAGAGCACTGATTTTCTAGAGTTTGTGGTTAAACATTCTTCGGAGACCATAGAATTTCTGGATGTAAAGATTCATCTGTATCCTGCTAGAGGTATCAGTACAGGAATTCATAAAAAAGAAACCTGGAGAAATCATTATCTGCATAGGGGGAGTACGCACCCGAGACATATTTTTGATAACATCTTTGAGAATCAGATCTTAAGAACCTCAAGCTTATGTACTGAGAATGAAGACTTTGTAGCAGAACAGAGAAATATTGAGACACGTTTAAGTAAAAGATCCTATAAAAGAAAGAATCTAAGATTGAAGCATGATCCACAGGAATTAAGGAGAGGAAAGGGACGTCCCTACTTCTCTGAACCCACATTGAGTCATCATGAGAACACTGGAAAATATGAAGGTCTCTCCAAACACCATTATATTGGGCGACTTCAACTACCCAAACATAGACTGGGAGCATTACTCTAGCTCCAACACCCTAGCTCAAAGGTTCCTAGAATTTATAAACTCAAATGCTATGAAACAACTTGTTACCACTCCCACAAGAGGGGAAAACATACTAGACCTGATCATCACCAACATGGGGACTCTATGCTCCAGACCAGAAGTGTATCCCTCACTGGTAAGATCAAACCATAAACTAATCTCACTGGATATTCACATCCCGACCCCACCCCCTGCCCAGAAAAATCACAGTGAAAAACTTCTCTAAAGCAAATTTCACACTCCTCAAAACCAAGGTGGAATCCTTCAAAGCCCCCGGGCCTGTGGAAAATACAGCCCAGACCGCAGAATCCTTTATAAATGCATTCTATGAACACCTTCAGGAATGCATGGATCATGCAATCCCAAATAAAACCAAGACCCAATCCTCCAAAGGAAGACGTCCTGTCTGGTGGACCCCAGCCATAAACAAACTATACAATAGAAGGAGGAAGCTACTACATGATAGAGTAAAATCCCAAAAAGGTAAGGCATCTCTGATCAGTGTTAGCAAAAAACTACGGGCACTCTTAAAATCGTCTAAGGCCAGCTTCGAGAGAAACATTGCACAGGACACTAAGGATAATCACAAGGCTTTCTTTAGTTATGTTAGGAACCTGGGTGGGAATTCCCAGATATGCTCAGAATTAGTCCAAAATGACAAAAAATACACCAAACCCACAGACATTGCCAACATCCTAGCTGACAGGTTCAGCGCAAACTTCTCCCCCCCCACCACCACCAAAAGGGCAAATATCTATCCCAGCAGAGTGCTGCCCCCCCTGACATCTCAGATGCTCAGGTAAGAGCCGCCCTCTCCAAAGCAAAAAACACAGCATCAATGGGACCAGACAGTGTCCCAGGCTGCGTCCTACATGAACTCCAAGAAGAGCTAAACCCAAACATAAAACTACTGTTCAATCTTAGCCTTACCACAGGATATGTACCCAAAGAGTGGCGTACAGCAACAGTGGTCCCTCTCCACAAAGGTGGTGCCTCAACAGATCCTGGAAACTATCGCCCCATAAGCCTGACTAACTTGGTCTGCAAAGCTATGGAAAGGATCATCATGGACCTCATAAAAAAGATATTGGGGACCTACAGACACTGGATCCTACCCAGTTCGGCTTTGTTAAGGGCAGATCCTGCCTCTTAAACCTGGTCGATTTCTTTGAAACAGTCACCAAGGCCATTGACGAGGGGAAGGTGATCCACACAGCCTACCTGGACTTCGCAAAAGCCTTCGATACAATACCCCACTCAGGCATTATAGATAAGCTCACCAGCTTAAATATAAACCCCTATGTCACTAGATGGGCTGCAAACTGGCTCAAGGACAAAACCCACATGTTTAGAATTGCTGGAGCCATGTCAGACTCCAGACCAGTTACAAGTGGCTTCCCACAAGGCTCAGTCCTGGGACCTCTCCTGTTCGGTATATATTTCTCGGAGGTACAGGCCAACACGGAAGGACTGTGGCTGACCAAGTTCGCAGATGACTGCAAACTGGGCGCTATAATCGACTCTCCAGCTGACACAAGCATCCTCCAAAAGGGCCTCATAGAAACAGACAACTGGTGCCAGAGCCATGGCCTCAAGCTAAACGCCAAAAAGTGTATATTCATCCCCTTTGGCAAAAACAAAGTGCCCACAAATTACCACATAGGTGGTAATCCATTAAGTACAGAAGAAGTAATTAGGGACCTGGGGACCCAAGTTGATAGCAATCTCTCATTTGACAACCACGTGGCCAAAGTGGTTAGAAAAACATTTTATATAGCCCACCTAATCATGAAGGGATTCACATCTAAATCAGGGGAGGTCATCGTGCCTCTTTACTCATCCCTCATCAGGCCCATAATTGAGTACAATGCCCCTTTTGGGATGTACCTTACCAGACACCTGCAGCAACTGGAAAGACCCCAAAAGTACCTCACCAAGAGGATCAAAGGGCTCAAACAGATGCCATATGCTGCCCAGATAAAGAAACTCCAGCTCTACTCAGTGGTATACTGCCTACTCAGAGGCGATCTGTGCCTGACGTATAAAGCCATGTCCAACCCGGAATTAATGGACATGCTGCACCTCAGAAAATCCAAATCCCATCGAGCTATGCGCTCGAGAGACTTGAACCTCAGCACTGAAATAAATAGGATAAGCTGGAGGGACAGATTCATAACCCAGAGGCTCCCTTCACTCTGCAATAAAATCCCAGTCCAGGTTAGACAGAGTCCCTCATTGACTCTTTTCAAGAGGAATCTTGATGAGTGGATGGGGGATCATAGGTTTACCCAGGCTATCACTTCTGTGTCACTGTTAGACAGAGGCACAGTATACTAACCTCGAAAAAGGGCATAGCAAAATTAATTTAAAATAGGTGGCGAAAGCCAAACACACTCTGGCTAGGCTTATAAATGCCCTAGGGCAGATAGCCTAGTATGAACCTATGAACCTATGAGAGCCTGGATCTTAAAACTCAATCACAGCAACTTAAATGTTTGTTAACATACACTGCCGACAATAAGCAAGTATGTGAAGTTATTAGGAAGTTTTGGCCGGTATTGACAACTGATGACAAAAATAAGAGACATTGTAGGTGAACAGCCCAGATTCCTATACAAGAATAAGAAGAATTTGAAACATCTCATTTGCAACAAAGATGGATTTGAAAGAAATAGGCCCAATTCTAATAGAAAGGGCACTTTCAAGTGCTTAAGATGCAAAGCTTGCAACTCCATTGACAGCTCCAATGTTTTTGTACATCCATACTCCAGGCAATAGTACAATTTTAATGTCTATGCTGATTGTGCTAGTTCCCACATCATATACTTAGCGACTTGCTGCCAATGTAGTGCTTTCTATGTTGGCAAAACAGGTCAACGTCTTAATAGGTTCATAGGTTCATAGATTAGTACTAAGCTAACTGCCCTTGCGAGCCATTTTAAGCCTAGCCAATTATCCCTTGTGAGACTCAAACCCTGCACCTTGTACTTGCAAGGCAAACACCTTAACCATTAGGCCACCCTCCCAACCCGAAGGAACGTATACTCAGACATTTGAGGGACATCAAACAGAAAGATCCCAATAATGCCTTAGCAGCCCACGTAGCACAGTATCCTTCTCATTACTTTGTATTTAAGGCCATAGAGGCAGTCTGTCAGACCACAAGAGGAGGTGATGTTCATAATCACACAGAGCTAAGGGAAACATGCTGGATAATTCATTTAAGAGCAAACAGATCACCAGGCTTGAATACTATTGTGCCATTAAAACCTGCACTTAAGAATAGAAGGAATATGATTAGCAAGTTTACTTGAATGTTGCTTCATTCATATAATGTATTCACATCCATAGCTATTAGTTTTCTCATCTACAATCCTATAGTAAAGAGAAGCACTGCCCCTTTAATTACAATGAAGGAAATTATACCTCTCTGCTAGCTGGCCTCTTTTTGGTTTGCAACAAGGGCGTGTCAGGGAACTAAATGAGGAATGGCTGTGATGCCTTATAAATACAAAAGCTGAACAGTCCTTTTTATACGATCTGAGGAAGGCTTATTTGCCGAAAGAGCTTATCGGAAGACTGAGGACTGCTTATTTTATGTTATATCCTTTTTATTAAAGTTTTGATTTTACTATTAAGTTTTACTGCCGTAGTGGACATCAGGAGTTTTTAGTAGTGTTTGCCTTTTCTCTTCCTCATTGGTGTCCTTCACAGTGTAAGAAAGTTTTTTACCTATTTACCTATGTCCCTATTTTGGGACTTTTGTCTGCCCATTATTTTAGACTTTGTCCAGACTTCTTGCGCTAAGAGATTGAGAGGTATGATTATAAGTAAGATCTTCCTGAACCAGTCCATGTTTTTGCAGTATTATAAATGTACAGTTTCTATTAAACACATAAAATGATCAAACTAGGCAACACCCTTTTCATAAAACATATCACAAGTGAAAAAAATGAAATTAACAAATTTCAGTTCTTTTATTCACTCATAGCTGGACGGGCTAGTCCTATTAAGCCAGTGCCTGTTTTCAGGTGAGGCCCGTGATGTTATTCATACTGACAGGAGAAATTTGGCCTAGGCACCAGGGAATTTTTCCTGCTCTTTTTTATATGCACCATGGGATATTTGGCATCCACAAGGTATGATCAACTCAAGCAGGAGGAACCTCAGTTTACCATCTCACCCAAAGAAAGGCACAATCAGGAATGCAAGACCCCTTTAGGTTGCACTGTAATTTCAATACTGGAAATTAATCCACATATCTAATGCGGGAATACAGCCCACAGTCATCTGATCCTCTAGCACCAAAGGTGAACGTGATAGCTGTTGAGCTACTGTCACTACTATTACTTGTGACATGTGTAAGAAAAGTGCATAGTAACAAGGGCTAGTGCACAGGAACTAACAGTTAAAGCACGTCATAAACAGTTTATAATGATAGTCTGTACAGTTACATTTGGCATGGTTCCACTAAACCAATGCAACTGTGAGCTTAATCTTGAAAGTAAAATGGAAGAAAATAAAAGAAAATGATAAGTTTCTTACCTATATCACTCATTCCAGTAACTTACACAGTGACTCCTTTTACATTAGTTATGTTTTTCTAAAACACAGAAGTCCCTAACCACTTTCATGACAGATCAGTAAATCCAGCATCTTCAGCTCCTCACTAAAATCATAATTCAAAAATACTTGGATCTGTCACCACAACCCTTTCCCTGGATAAGCCTCCTCTATTTCCAACAGTTTCCACTCATTCTAAATTTAATTTCCTTATGTAGTCATGTGGGATCTTTCTTTTGTTCCGATATAGTAACTAGCAGAAATTACTCACCTCAGTGTTCCTCTCACTGTACTATACACCTTTCTTACATTTCCTTACTTTCAGCTCAGAATATCCTCTTCTACAACCCCCATCCCATATATCCTTAAAAAGATTGTATTTGTTGGTGTATAGTCACCTTCTGTGAATCTCTCTAGTCTTAGATTAACATGAAACTGAAAGAACAAATGGCCTTAGTGATAATTCCACATTGCTGCTTTCATACATAATCACTGCATATCTCCACACTACCTATTTTTTTAACAATACCTGAATAGGGTATAGCATCAGTAGTCTTGGTCATCTCAAGATAAGCAGCATGCACTGAGTGACCCCTGTCCACGGCCTCTGTAACCTTTTTAAAAAAACTACTATACTAGAGTCATGTGGTAACCCACATCTTATAATCAAAATGTTGCGTCCTATTATCCCACTGTGTGTTGTACAAAAAAGAGGAAAGATATGGCCTTGGTAGTCAAAAGAATTTGGATTCTTGATTCAAGGACAGTTTGTGTGTAGAACTGCAATTTTGGGAAGTATGCTCTAACAAAGAGACAAGCTGGAAGAACCTGAAGAAGCCCGGAAATTTTCTACTAAGAATACAGACAGAAAGAAGCTTTACAAAAACACAATAGAACTGTAGAAGAACTAGCACTAGAACAACAGAACTTTTGTTTTCTCATCATTGCTAAACAGTCAGCATTATTTGTTTCCCTATTTAATAAAAAAACACATTATTTTTATGGATTAGTTGCTTCTGCTGCTTTATTTTATAGCACAAACATGTGAAAGTACCTTTGTCAGCCAGTCTATCGTTTTGCATAAACAGTTCTTGTTGGTGCTTGTTTTATTATTTCTTCTTTATTTTACATTTGTTGACCAGGCAAGGGTGGCTAGTGGTACTGGACCGCTGGGATGCAGCCCCCCAATTTCCTCATTAAAAAAAAAAGTTTAATTAGTATTTTTTTACACACTAGTAGCAGTTTGAACTGCAAACTAGTGTGTAACTCAGAAAAAGCAATGTGCTGTGGAACTTGGAGCAGCACGCATGTGTGTTCAAGTTCCAATTTAGAAGGGAAAAAAAGATCTTTTTGTCACCTAACTGTTTTTAAAACAGACCAGATTGAGAAGACTGCCGGTATCAATGAAGATGCCCAGAAGTCACTGCAGTTTAAACTGCAGAATACTGAAAGCCGATGGGACTGTTAAGTCAGTAGCCAGATCACGCAATCTGAGTATGTGACATGGATGCTGATTAGTCCAGTTACTTTCGTGTTCTCTTCCCAAGCTTAAACTAGATATAGTTAAATTGCAGGGGAGAGAGCGAGACGGAGGAAATCCATTGATCAGATTTTTTTTTTTATTCTGAGTGAGACTCAGAATCAAACTTTAAGGTAAGAGAAGTCAGGGAAGGCTTTTTATAAATAAACTTCCCCTAAAAAAACTAAGTTCTTAGTAAGGGGGGGGGTGGAGGAGGAGTGGTTACTGCAGCAGTGATCATTCGGACATCTACTGTTACGGTAAGTTTAACCTGCACAACTGTACTATGTTCTTCATATTGATCACTGCTGCAGTAGCCTTAGCCATAAAGGTAGATTACCATAGCTAACTATATTTGGTAGGTGGAAGGAAAACCGTGGTCCTAGCAAAACACAATCTAGAGCCATACCTCTTAACTGTACAGATTTTCGCAGAATGTCCAGATTTTTGTGTCATATTTTGGTCTGTTTCTCATAAAATTGCAGTTTTCTGGCAAATCACTGACAAATATTTGAGGGTTGAAGTCAGAAAATAATGAAAGACATTTGAGTTTCTGACTTCATGTCCTTCAGAAAATGCATGCTGTTGCAAAACCTGTTATTCTATCAACTTTCTAAGTTTGTAAGAGCAATATTTAAAAAGTGTCCCTATTTTTGGGCCCTTGTCCCCCCATTATTTATGGCTTTGTGCAGATTTCTTGCTCTAAGAGGTTGAGAGGTATGTCTAGACCTAGACAAGGAATCCAGCCAGAAGGAATCCAGCTTATAGTGCTTTGTAAAAGTATGGACAGAGGACCAAGTAGCAGCTTCTAGAATACTTCTAGAATCCAACCCTTTCCAAAAATCCATAGAAGAAGCCAGGGTCCTTGAAGAATGGGCCTTGACCCTACCTGGAATAGATTTATCACGGTGAGGAGTATAACAAAAAGTAATAGCCTTACACAGCCATTTGGAAATAGTCTGTTTTGACATCAGTTGTCTCTTCTTCTTACATTCACAAGAAATGAACAATTGATCTGATGATTTGAAAGAATTAGTTTTTTCATGATAGTACCTGAGTTGTCTGTGGATATTGAAGGCATCCTTTCTCCCTCATTTTTAGGTTCAGGAAAAGAAAACAGGGAGATAGATAGTTTAACCTGAAGTAAACTTGGATACCACTTTAGGGATAAAAGAAGGATTAGTTCTCAAAAAAACCTGTCCTTGTGGAAAACGAGGTAGGGTTGCAGATGTCAGAGCAAGCAGTAAAACTCTTTTCCATGTTAGTAACCTCAAATGAGCCAGATTAGCTAGTTCTAGTGGAGCAAGTGTTAGTTTCTCTAACAAAAAAAATTAAGATCCCAAGGAGGGGCCACCAGTTTACTTGGAGGCCTCTTATGCAAAACCTTTTCAAGAACAATTTGACATGCCAGTGCCTTGAAAGAGGAGGATCCTTGGGCAGACATGCTGAAATGGCTGATAAATAAGGGTCTATATTAGATAATCAAACTTTCAAAAGTTCGACTGTCATATGGTCAACACCATATGATAGAACTTTTAAAAGTTCGAAAATCTAATAAAAAATAAACTACACAAATAACCTACCTGAACGTTTTAAGTAGGGGAGGCAAGCCCCCTTGCACCCCCCTGCTCTTTAAATATACCAACTCCGAGATCGTACTACAGTGCAGAAAAGGGAAATCTTCCCATTCTGCGCTGTACTGAGATCTCCATTAAAATGTTTGAACTTTTAAAAATTCAGTGATATGGTGTCAACCATATGACAGTCGAACTTTTGAAAGCTCGATCATCTAATATAGATCTGATAAATGAACCTTGATAGAGGAATAAGAAAGGCCATAGGATAGTAAGTCACACAAATATTGTAAAATCAGAGAGCAGCTAGCACTGGATGGGTGCTGGCTATGTTGCTGGCACCAACTAGAAATCCTTTTCCATTTGCTCATATATATGATTTTCTAGTAGCAGGCAGCAGGCTTTCTTATCTTCACTAGTACCTGATGCACATCCTCTAAAAAAGGAGACTAAAAGAAATTAAGTCTCTTTCAGTCAATTAAAGATGATTGATGTTGGGGTGTATCAAAAATCCCTGTTGTTCGGTGAGTGGATCTGTTCTGTGAGGAAGCTTATGGTAATTGCCCCTGGCCATTTCCCAAAGAAGAGAGAACCACAGTTGCCTGGGACAGAAGGGAATCACCACAGTGATCTTGGGGGATTCCTTTTGAAGCTTCAGAAGTACCCTGGATTTTAGTGGAAAGGCATACAGGAACACTCCTGTCCAAAGAAAATAAAAGACTTCTGTTGTCCAGGCCTTCTTGTAGGGAGTCCAGGAAAATAACTTTGCCAGTTGATTGTTCAGAGAAGAGGCAAAGAGATCTATTTTAGGAACTTCCCACAGAAGGATCAAATATTAAGACCCAAATAAAATACAATTAGAAACTACAGAAAGGAAAGGCTGGTGGTTAACTTGTATTGTGTTGTGAAAAATATAATTTGAAGTTGAAAAAGCAAAAGGGAAGTTAAAAATTTATAGATAAAACTATGATTTGAAAAAGTAGTAGGAAAACATTCTTTATATGGTTTGCTGTTGGTATAACGGTTAAGGTATTTACCTTACAGAAATAAGGTACATCGTTTGATTCTCACCTTTGGGAAACATGGCTATCTATGAAAAGGTTTTCCTGTGGTGCTTACAACTGATACAGTGCTCTGTAAATTGAGTAACTGCATAGGTAGGAGGCTCGATGCCCAGGATGAAATATAACTTCAGAGTACAGAATAAGTTTACAAAGTTTTGTATTTTCTTTAAATGTTTTTGATATTGTAGATACCCCATTTTTTACTTAATTTCGGTTATTTTATGTTAAAAAGCTGATGACATTTTTGTAAATGTAATTAATAACAACATTTGTGACATGAAGTTTTTTCCAAAAAAGAAAATAATAATAGCAATAATTATAAAAGAGGAAAATCAACTCCAAAAAACAGGGATAAAAACAGGAGAGCTAACTGAAAGACCAAGAGGCTGAGCTCATGATCAAATCAAAACCCACAAACAAAGCACCACCATCAGAAAAGGGTGAAGAAGACAGTCTTTGAACATTTTTAATAGCAGAGCTAGCATTAGTGGCTAAAAATTATTGATGGAGAGCTTCCCATCAAGTCATTAGAGGAAAAGGATAGACTATTTTTTAGTAAAAGCAAAATACTTGCATCATTTCATGTTAAAATGCAAAAAGAAATCACTGGCACAAGCAAGGACCCACTGGTAGCTTCAGGTTCAGCTAACAAGGCTAATGCAGATGAATTGTTGGATGAACCTGAGTCAGTCAGAAGAAAGGAAGTTGGTGTATTTTATGATATAAAACTTCTGAATAATGATAGATATAACATACAAACAATAACCCCAGGGGTTTAAAGTGGATAAGTTGCCTTTCAATCCCTTTAATGAAGATGAGTCAGACCTCTGGGAAACATGGAAGGCATTTTTGTTACTTTGTACCATTAATGGGTTAAAGATTTTGCTAAGGTAGAATGAAAGGCACCTTGATAGACTAAATCATGAAGTAATGGAATCTACAAAATTATGTACATTAACTAACGCGTTATGAGTATTATACAGGAAAAATGAATGCACTTTATGAAAAAATGTTAAGAAGGAAGTAATCACTCATAAGAAATGTAAACTGATCAGAGGCACTGGGGACTACAAAGGAAAAATGAATGCACTTTAAAAAAAATGTTAAGAAGGAAGTAATAACTCACAAGAAATGTAAACTGACCAGAGGCACTGGGGACTATAAAAAAAACTTTACTTACTACATGGAAACAAGGTGAATATCATGCTAGGAACAAGAACACAGGAAAACCAAGAGGATAAAGTATTTTCAGATGTCAGCAATGTTAAAGATACATCCTCACTGATGGCTAGTACCTTGAGACCACCCCACAAGCAGCTCAGAATAATACTTCAAACACTGGTCAAAGTAGATTAGTGAAGAAACACATCACAGAAACTGAGGATAATGTACTTCTCAACCCTGACATTAACACCAGAAGTTTTTTTTTGATTGGATAAGGGTATTTCATTAATTGTGTAGCGTTGTCGCCTCACAATAAGACGTTGTCCTGTTCGAGTGTCAGCTAAAGTGTCTTCTGTATGGAGACATGCGTGAATGGGCGTACCTTCGTTGAAGGTTGTACATCAGGGCTGGCAACTCGGTATGTAAAAATCTACTGCCAATCAGCGGACTGGAGTTCCGCTGTGGCGACCCTTAACTGGGAAAAGCCGAAAGATACAACAACAACAACATGTAGTAACTTGCAATTCAGATAAAGCCTGGTTCTGCTCCTACTGCAGGCTGAACTAGTCCCTCCCCCTTCAACCCTCAGCATATTTCTCACTAATTTCTTCCCACTGAGCATAGTCAATCCATGTCTTAGATAAAGGACAAATATAATTGTTGACTAGGCTGTTATTTATTGATCTCTGTCCAAAGAGTGTGTGTTTTAATGTCATCTGTATGAGCATTTCAACAATTGACAATTTTCTTTTCCAGCTTGTTATACCTGTCCAGATATTTCCACTATGTATGCAGAGATTCACACTATATGAACTGAAGCTGAATTTCTACTTAGTTAATATGTTGTCTTTCTGTATTAAGTAATAACTTTATTTAACTGTAGCCACATTATTTCAATGTGCATTGTTGTCTCCCTGGGCCTCCATTGAAAATGTGACATTATCCCACTCAGACTGTCCTGGTTGACAAATGTAAAATATTGTGATTCTGATGCAGAGAAAGCATTCAACAGAGTAATCAGGGATTTTTGGAGTAGGAGTAGGGCAATGGAAGCATTTGCATTTCCTGATACAATAATAATGTTAATTAGGATGGTATATGAGGGATTGGAAGCAAAAGTCAAAACAAAAGGGTTCCTCTCTCATAAGTTGTGTCTGAACAGAGGGACCAGACAGGGGTGTCCTCTTTTCCCTTTGCTATTTGTGTTATATGTAGAACCATTGGCAAAGAATATAAGGAACTCAGAAATTCAAGGATATAATGGTTATGGTATTCAAGAAAAGTTGACTTTATTTGCAAATGATATTATTTTGTACCTGATGGAACCAGAAAAGGACATCTAGTGTTGTGAAACATTCTGTGACAGTTTCAACTTTTTTCAGGATATAAAATTAATGAAGTCAAAACAAAGGCTATAGCTGTAAACTATGTACCTACACATGAATTGGTTTAGCAATACCCATATTTATGGAGACATGATAAAGATAGTTACTTAGGAGTATGGGGTAAAAATATGCTATTATGGAAGCTAAGGATATGTGGGAAGAGATTAAACAAAAGATGGTACAAAAATGAGAAAAGTACAGTTGTGTACCTACCATAAATGTAGATGTTCGAGTGTATTCACTGTTGCAGTCATTACACTTGGGTTATCCTGCTGGCAGGCTACCTGCAGTCGGCCTGAATTCCAAAGTCCTGGTCCGCCATCGGTTGCTGTCGCCTCTTCCCTGATGTCAGTGCGCCAGGGGTATAAAAGATGCAGCTGACGCCATTTTCTTCAGTTTTTCTTGCCCCAGATGTCAGGTGCCCCCAAAAAGGTAGGCTGTAAAAATTATGATCATAAAAAAGCATGCACATAACCTTCATCTACAAGCAAATACACCACATAGGTTGTATAGAATAGATAGGTACAGATGAGTCCCAGCAAAGAAAAAGGGGGATGGTGGGAGGGTAACCTGGACTGCAACAGTGAATACACTCGAACATCTACATTTATGGTAGGTACACAACTGTACTATGTTCATCGTGTTTCACTGTTGCAGTTATTACATTTGGGTTGAATCCCAAAGCTGAGGTTGGGCGGCTGGGCCTAAATAGAGTTTGGAGTGGCTATGAGGCCCTGCAGAACTGCAGTGGCAAAGTCTGCTCTGGATTTAGAGTAGAGAGGTAAATTGTAGGTTTTGTAAAAGTGTGCACTGAAGTCCATGTTGCAGCCTCGAAAATATCCTTGGTTGGTACTCCTCTGAGAAAGGCTGCTGAAGTGGCTGCTGCTCTGGTAGAATGTGGACTAATGCCCTTGGGCACTGATTTGCCATGTTGTGAATAGCAGAAACGAATGCAGTGGCCTATCCATTTTGAAATAGTCTGTTTTGAAATGGCTTTTCCTTGGGAACCTGCAGCATATGCCACTAAGAGTTGCTTAGTCTTTCTGAAGGCTTTAGTCTTGTCCAAGTAAAAGTGTAGCTGTCTGTGTATGTCCAAAGTATGCAGAAGTCTCTCCCCCTTATTCTGTGGGTTTGGATAAAAGGTAGGCAAATGTATGGTTTGGTTAAGAGCCACGCTGGACACTAGCTTATGCATAAATGTCAGGTTTGTCCTTAGAGAAACCCTGTCCTGATGGAAAATAATAAAAAGAGTCCACAGCCATTAGTGCCTGTAACTCTGAGACTCTTCTTGCTGAAGTTATTGCTAGGAGAAGAGCGGTTTCCCATGACAAGTATTTTATCTCTGCTGTATTGGCAGGCTCAAAAGGAGGCAGAGTGAGCTTTTCCAAGACAAAATTGAGGTCCCATGTAGGAATTGGAGCTCTCCTTGGAGGTCTTATGTTTTTGGCCCCTCTGAGAAACTGTCTTAGCAGTGGATGAGAAAAAATAGGTGGTTCCGTATTGTAATGAGCTGAAATGGCAGAGGCATGGATCTTAATTGATGAGAAGGATAGGCCTTTGTCCAGCATCTCAGTTAGGTATTGCAAAATCTGAGGAATATTTGGTTAAATCGAGCCAATCCCCTGCGCTTGGTTCCAAGCACAGAATCTCTTCCATTTTTCTGCATAAGATTTTCTGGTGCTGGGCCTCCTGGCCTCCAAAATAACATCCATAACTACTTTAGAGAGAGGTGTGTTCTGAATTATTACATTATCCGCCATGCAGCCAGATTTAGGGTTCTGAGTTGGCTGTGCAGGATCTGTTTGTTCTGTTGGGTCAACAAATGAGGTATTAGAGGCAATGTCCAGGCTGGGCCTTGAGACAAGCTCATTAGGATTGGGTACCAGTGCTGGCGTGGCCAGTCTGGGGCAATCAGTATAATTTTTGGCTTCTCTTGTCTGGCCTTTAGGAGTACCTTGAAGAGGAGAGGCAGAGGAGGGAAGGCATATACTGTAAGGGCTTTCCAGCTGAATGAAAGGGCGTCCACTTTCCATGCTTGCTTGATATAAGTCAGAGTGCAGAATCTCTGTAGCTGGCAGTTGTGAGGTGAAGTGAATAGATCTATGTCTGGGCATCCCCATTTCCCTGTTATCATGTTGAATATTTGTGGGTCCAGTTTCCACTCGTGAGGATCCATGAGGTTTCTGCTTAGTTCGACTGCCAAAGTATTTGTCTTTCCTGGCAGGTATTGTGCTTGCAGATGTACGTGATAAGTCAATGCTGTGTCCCACAAAGTCATGGCTTGCCTGCAGTGGGGGTAGGAATGTGTGCCCCCTTGCTTGTTTATGTACCACATGACTGTAGTATTGTCCATCTTTATCAGTAGTTGCTCTGGATAAAGTAGGTCCTTGAAGGCTGTCGGGGCATTTTGTACAGCTAGCATCGCTTTTTGATTGATATGAAGATGCATTTGGTTTGTGGGCCATGTGCCCTGAATACATTTTCCTGCCATGTGTGCCCCCCCAGGCATAATCTGATGCATCTGTTGTTAGTGTTTGCCTGGCAGTGGTTGAGGTGAATGGCTGTCACTTGTTGTGGTGACAGGCATGTGCCCACCATTGAAATTCCTGTTGCAGGCATGGAATGACAGCAATTACTGTTTCCAGGCTGTGGCAATGTTGAGTCCAAGTAAAAAATAGAAAAAAGCCAGCAGACTGGATCCTTGGCAATAAATCCATTTATTAATATAGACTGCAAAGGAAAAACAGACTGGTTTCGGCTGGTCAATACTACACAGCCTTCTTCAGTGTAAAACATTCTAACCAAATGTTGTCATTTATATTTCAAACAAAAATACATGATTGGTTCAGCCTAAAACTGAGAAGAGTAAATAATCCAAGCAGCTGAGCAGGAGCCAAATTTGCAATTGATAAAATTCTTTTTATTCCAAGAAACAGTCCAAAAAAACCACAAAAAAAACACAGCTTAAAACTGATTATTGAGTCCCGGTGGAAACAATCCACCTAGCTTAATAATCCATTTCTTTTCTTTGGAACTTAATAAAGAATGCCAACCTGTTTTATTTTGTTTTTTGCCTTTAATTATATCAATTATTGTAAACGAAAAGTTTGCAGTTGGATGTATAACATGGTGTTTATACAAAGCATTATGAACTCTACCCTTCCTAATGTTACTGATGTGTTCAGAAATCCTGAATCTGAGTGGCCTGGAGGTTTGTCCTACATAAAATGACCCACATGTGCATGTTGCCAAATAAATAACCCAATCCGAGCTACAACTGGCAAAAAACCTAATATCATATACTATAGGGGAATTTTTACTTGAAAATTGTTTAGTTTTGCTTACTTTATTGCAATTGACACAATGGCCACAAGGATAGAAGCCAGTTAGAATACCACCTGTAAGTGTAGTTTGTAAGAATTCAGAAGAGTCAGACTCATGGGGATGCTTGTAATGATTGAAACAACTGCTTAGATTCCTACCTTTTCTAAAATAGAAAAGGCTTCTATTGGGAATGATGTTGGATATTTCATGGTCATATTGCAAAATATTCCAATGCCTATGTACACTCTGTATAAGATTATCCGAATTTCTGCCAAAGGTGGTAGTGAACCTCATTGGTTGTTTGACACTGTTGTCGTGCTCCTCATAAGATAATAGCTCATTTCTTTTGAGTTTGTTAACCTTATTACTGGCATCAAAAACATTGCCCATTTTGTAGCCCCTACATCTAAATCTATTTATAAGGTCCCTACTCTGCTCCTGGTATGAAGATTCATCAGAACATATCCTTTTCATTATAATGAATTGTGATTTGGGTATGTTCTTAGCAATATGTGGTGGATGGAAGCTGGAGGCATGAAGAATAGTATTATATTCAGGGTGTTTTCTGAACACCTTAGTACTTAAAGTATTGTCTGATAATCTGGTAACCAGAACACTCAAGAAGGTGATAGTCTTAGCATCCTGATGTAATGTGAAATGAAGACCCCATTTATTGTTGTTCAAATAGGCCAAAAAAATCAAACAATTCCTCAAGTCCCCCTCTCCATACCAACCAATAGTCGTCAAGGTAACGTCTCCAAATATCCAGTTGATTCAAATAGATATTATTATGGTTGTTATAAATGAGATCTTGTTCAACATAGGCCATGAATAAATCGGCATAGATGGGGGCAAATGAAGACCCCATCGCTGTACCCTTGGTCTGCCAATAACAAGTATCTTGATAAAAAAAGACATTATTTGTTAACACATGAGCAGCCATGTCAAGCAAGAATTCATTATATTCCACTTGATATAAGCCTGACTCATTAAGCCAGTAGACCAAAGCCTCCAGGCCACCAGAATGGGGAATGTTGGTATAAAAGGCACTAACATCAAGGGTACACATGCGCCAGTCAGGTTCAAGTTGTGTCTCAGAAATAATTTGTAGAAAGTTGGTAGTATCACGTAAACGTGAGCGTATAACAGATAACAGAGGTTTAACTTGCTTAGTAAGATAAAGGGACAACGGTTCAGTGATATAACCCCTCCCTGACACAATAGGCTTAATGTCTGGTGTCATTCAAAGGGGATCCAGTGTCTGTCTGCCTGGGATGACATGCTTGACAAGCCACGCTGCTCATGAGGGCGGCTTGCACCTGTCACCCCTGGGATTCCGGATATTGGCTAAGGCTCTTGCCACCCCCATAGTGCCTTTTTTAGGCAAGGCTCAAATTCTAAACCTACCACCCTAGAAAACAAAAATGGGAAGAAATTGAGGGTAATGCTGCTCAATGCCAGAAGTCTAAATCTCAAAATGCACGCACTCGAGGCCCTTCTCAGTATGGAGAACATCGATGTCTGTGCTGTAACTGAAACCTGGTTCAAGGCTCCTGAGAGCACCCCGGCACTATTAGGTTTTACCTCATATCATGCGTTCCGGCCCCAAAACCCGGACCACTCCACAAAAGGAGGGGGTGTATCCATATTCATAAAGGATACTCACACCTCCAGGTTGATGGCAACGCATGAAGCTTCGGAAACCATCCAGGTGCAACTAACAATAGGCAAAACTGCTCTACAAATTGTAGCATGCTACAGGCCACCCTCTCAAACTCAGGAACCCCACACAGCCTTCCTGAAGACACTGGAGGGTATAAATGTATCTCCAAACACCATCATATTGGGTGACTTCAACTACCCGAATATAGACTGGGAACATTACTCAAGCCCTAACTTTCTAGCCCAATGGTTCCTGGAGTTCATAAATTCAAATGCCATGGAACAGCTAGTCACTGTTCCCACGAGAGGAGAAAATATACTAGATCTCATTGTCACAAACATGGGGACAAAATGCTCCACACTGGAAGTATATCCCTCATTGGTGAGATCTGATCATAAACTAATCTCACTGGAAATCCACATCCGCCCCCACCCCAAACAAAAGACCATAGTGAAGAACTTCTCTAAAGCAAACTTCACACTACTCAAGACTGGTGTGGTATCCTTCAAGGCCCCTGAGTCAGAGGAAACCACAACCCAAGCTCCGGAAGCCCTTACAAATGCCTTCTATGAACACCTCCAGGACTGCATGGATCAGGCAATCCCAAATAAAACCAAGACTCTTTCCACAAAGGGCAAACGTCCAGTCTGGTGGACCCCAGCCATTAACAAACTTTACAATAAGAGGAGAAAGCTATTACATGATAGAACAAAATCCATAAAAGGGAAGTCACCCCTGATCATTATTAGTAAAAAAATACGAGCACTCATAAAATCAACTAAGGCCAATTTTGAGAGAAAAGTTGCCATGGATTCAAAGGACAATCATAAGGCCTTTTTCAGCTATGTTAGGAACCTGGGTGGAAACTCACAGATATGCTCAGAATTAGTCCAAAATGATACAAAAATCACTGAACCCACAGACATTGCCAACATACTGGCAGACAGGTTCAGTGCAAACTTCACCCCTCTCCCCTAAAGGAGAGATAACTATCCCAGCCGAGTGTAGCCTCCCAGACATCTCAAATGCGCAGGTGAAAGCTGCTCTCTCTAAAGCTAAAAACACAGCATCAATGGGACGGATGGTGTCCCCGGCTGTGTGCTCATGAGCTAAATGAGGAATTAAACCCACATAAGGCAGCTGTTTAATCTCAGCCTTACCACAGGATACGTGCCCAAGGAGTGGCGTCGGCAACTGTGGTCCCACTCCACAAAGGTGGCGCCTCTACGGACCCTGGTAATTACCGCCCCATAAGCTTAACAAGTCTAGTCTGCAAAGCTATGGAGAGGATCATAATGGAGCTCATAAACAAAGATATAGGGGACTTGCAGACATTGGACCCGACCCAGTTTGGCTTTGTCAAGGGAAGATCATGCCTTTTGAACTTGGTCGACTTCTTGAAATAGTCACCAAGGCCATTGATGAGGAAAGGCAGTCCATACAGCCTACCTTGACCTTGCAAAGGCTTTCGACACAATACCCCACTCGGGTATTGTAGAAAAACTTACCAGCTTAAATGTAAACCCATATGTCACAAGATGGGTTGCAAACTGGCTTAAGGACAGAACCCACAGGGTTAGAGTTGCTGGCGCTGTGTCAGACTCCAAGCCGGTCACAAGTGGTGTCCCACAGGGCTCGGTCCTTGGCCCCCTATTGTTTGGCATCTACTTCTCAGAAGTACAGGCCAACATGGGAGGACTTTGGCTGACAAAGTTTGCAGATGACTGCAAACTGGGCGCCATAGTGGAAAGTGCATCGGACACTGATATCCTTCAGTAGGGACTCACGGAAACAGATAGCTGGTGCCAGAGCCATGGCCTGAAGTTAAACGCCAAAAAATGTATAGTCATACCCTTCGGGAAAAACAAGGTAACCCCAAGCTACCATATAGGTGGCAATCCACTAAGCACAGAAGAGGTTATCAGGGACCTGGGGACCCAGGTTGACAGTGGCCTTTCTTTTGACACTCACATTGCTAAAGTGGTTAGAAAGACCTTCTACATTGCCCACCTGATCATGAAGGGATTCACATCCAGATCTAGTGAGGTCATTGTTCCCTGTACTCTTCACTTATCAGACCAATGATCGAGTACAATGCCCCATTCGGGATGTATCTCACCCGACATCTGCAGCAATTGGAGAGACCCCAAAAGTTCCTCACCAAAAGGATAAAGGGACTCCAAAATCTGTCATATGCTGCCAGATTGAAGAAACTCCAGCTCTATTCAGTCGCATACCGTCTGCTCAGAGGTGACATGTGCCTGACATACAAGGCCATGTCCAACCCGGAATTAATGGACATGCTCCACCTCAAAATTCCAAATCCACCAAAACCACTAGAGCAAGCGACTTAAACCTTAGCAAGGATATAAATAGGACGTGCTGGAGGGATAGATTTATCACTCAGAGACTCCCTATGCTGTGGAATAAAATCCCGGTCCATGTGAGGCAGAGCACCTCGCTGACTCTGTTCAAGAGAAATCTAGACCTGTGGATGGGAGATCATAGGTTTACCCCGGGAATCATCTCTGGGTCACTGCTGGACAGAGGCACAACAAACTAATGGGCACAGTATTTTTTCATATAAGGGGTGGCGTAAGCCACAATAATTTGGGCTAGGCTTATAAATGCCTTAGGGCAGATAGCCTAGTATAAACCTATGAACCTATGAACCTATAATAGGCCTCCCTGAAGGATTGATAGGATCTTTATGTATCTTGGGTAAAAAGTATATATATTGGTTCATAGGATCCTGAACCAAAAGTTGATGCATAACTTCGCTATCAATAATGGCAGCATCCCTAGCGTGCAACAAAAAATCCTCAATCTCTTTTTTAAACTTCATGGTAGGATTAATAGCCATCTCAGCATAATATTTCTTATCTGAGAGTTGTCTTTTGGCTTCCTGATCATAGGCAAGCCAGTTCAAAACCACAACAGCTCCACCCTTATCAGCTGAAATGATAACAATGTTATGATTATTCTGTAGTTCCTGTATAGCATGTTTTTCTTTCATGGAGATGTTATTGGGTTTTGAGCGAAAATCCGACCTATAAAAATGTAAATCTTTGAGAATATTATTTTGAAATTGTAAAACAGCAGGATGCATGGGAGGCGAAAATTGAGATTTATGATACACAAATTTATCATAAGCATAGTCACTGTCATTATCACCAAAAAATAATCTTAAATTAAGCAGTCTACAAAAAGACACAACATCTTGTGCAAAAGTATCTTCTGGTACAAATGTTAAGCCTTTATTGAGAACCATCAGTTCAGTAGGTGTTAAAACATGATCAGATAAGTTTAAAACATTTTGGTTAGACACAACATTTAGTTCTGCATCGCCAGTTTGAGCAAGCCCTGAATGCTGTTTATTTGCTTTATGCTTCCTGCCCCCTCATTGGTATTTGGGCCTAAAGGGACACTAGGGGAGATTCTTTTGGGAGAAGGTGAGCCTGATGCAGTCTGTGAGTCATTCTCAGTGCAAGATGAAAATTCATCCGTAGATGATCCCGTATCGGAGATACGGTTCCTTAATATAGATTTGGGTCTTTTCCTTTTGAAAGGACGACTTGGTTGTGGCTAAAACTTAACATGTTTGCTGATAGTAAAAGGGTTACTCCCTTGGTAGTCTGATTGGTCTCTATTAATTTTTTTAATTTTCTTAGATTTCAATTGTTCTTCCAAATTGTTGAGGTCAGAAGCCACTTTGGTAAGATTTTTATTAAAAAATGGTTCCCCCTCAAAGGGTTTAACCTCATTAACTAGTCCCAGCACTATGTTGACCTCTCTGTCAATTACACGTTCATAGAATTTAGCCAGAGCTTTAACAAAAAACATGCTGGCTTGATGTTGAATGCCGGCCCATTCATTAGTGAGTTCATCATCAATTTCACTGATAAGAGGCTGAATTCTTACTCTTAGACCATGTGGTGTTATGTCCTTGGCAATATATGCCTTGAATAGTTTGGAGTGCCAAACGTTGGATCTTAATGTCCTCAAATGTTTATGTAATTTGTCAAAAGCAACATTGCATACGGTCTCTGAACCAAGCGGCTCTTCCATGTTGGAACCCTCTGAAACGGATCCCAATCCGAAAACCCTAAGGTCCTCACGGTCTGACGATAGATCAGAGACCAAACTTAAGAGATCCATGTATAAAAATATTTGTCACCACTCACAAACAAAAGGCCCAGTAAGGGTGATGCCAAATCGACAATAATAGCTAAACCAGCTACATCAATGGCCCACCTAAAAAATTTTTGGTAAGGAGACCATAATAGCCAAAATAGACTTATGAGTACACATGCTACGTCTCCAAATAGTATAAATTCAATCAAAAACTCAGAATAAACTGGATGAAAATCCAACCAAGTAAGTGCTAAGCCCTAAAACATGAAAAAGACAGAGATTATAGAAGGCATATTCAAGCACCATATATTGGGAATATAAAAAATATATTTATCAAAAGTGGTATGACCTCAAGACTTATAATACTGGACCAAAGCCCAAGAGACATAAATAAAGGACACACATCCCACCATGTGAGTAACCCCACTATGATGTAAAATGATCAATCAGAAAACAAGGCTCAGCCTAATTGCACTGAGTGAAAATCAACAGAACTATTAGGTCAATACCTGTTGGTTTACAACATGTATTGTCAAAGAATAACCTTTCAAATGAAATGACATATGATCAAACCAACCTCCCCTAGAGTCAATTGCAATAAAGTAAGCAAAACTAAACAATTTTCAAGTAAAAATTCCCCTATAGTATATGATATTAGGTTTTTTGCCAATTGTAGCTCGGATTGGGTTATTTATTTGGCAACATGCACATGTGGGTCATTTTATGTAGGACAAACCTCCAGGCCACTCAGATTCAGGATTTCTGAAAACATCAGTAACATTAGGAAGGGTAGAGTTCATAATGCTTTGTATAAACACCATGTTATACATCCAACTGCAAACTTTTCGTTTACAATAATTGATATACTTAAAGGCAAAAAACAAAATAAAACAGGTTGGCATTCTTTATTAAGTTCCAAAGAAAAGAAATGGATTATGAAGCTAGGTGGATTGTTTCCACCGGGACTCAATGAGCAGTTTTAGGCTGAACCAATCATGTATTTTTGTTTGAAATATAAATGACAGCATTTGGTTAGAATGTTTTACACTGAAGAAGGCTGTGCAGTATTGACCAGCCGAAACCAGTCTGTTTTTCCTTTGCTGTCTATATTAATAAATGGATTTATTGCCAAGGATCCAGTCTGCTGGCTTTTTTCTATTTTTTACTTGAATTTTTCATGAAGCTGTGCAGTTGCACCCACGCAGGAGGGACTTTTTTGCTGTTTCACAATGTTGAGTCCAAACACTTTTTAGATACCATTGCAGTTTCCTCATATGCAGACTTGCATATGGAATTAGTAGAATGCAGGATGCCATGTAGCCCAGAGCCTGCAGAATTTTTCTTGCAGATAACTGGGTCTTTGTTGCCATGTCTTTGAAGTAAGAATTTGTCTGGCATGAGATAAGCCATCTGGGCAGTTGTATTTAAGCTTGCACCCAGGAATATTATCTCTTGAGAGAGTACTAGTTTTGATTTCTTTTTGTTTACTGTGTACCCTAGGCAAATTAGTAATCTTTTTACAAATGCCAGATGCTGTAGTAGAATATCTTTGTCCTTTGCTTGAATAAGTCAGTCATCCAAGTAGGGGTATATTTGAATTCCTCTTTGTCTGCAAAATGCAATTACTGGTGCCAGGCATTTTGTGAAGACCCTGGGTGCAGTAGATAAGCCAAAGGGCAGTGCAGAGAATTGGTAGTGCAGTGAGCCAGCTATGAATCTGAGGTATCTTCTGCAAGATTGTCTGATTGGGACATGCAGGTATGTCTCAGGTCCAAAGTTACAAGCCAAGCCTTCTTGTCCAGCATGGGCAGAAGCTGCTGTAGAGTCAACATTTTGAATTTTGGGACGCCCAGAAAAGTATTTAGAATAGACAGGTCCAGAATTGGTCTCCAGGCTTTGTTCTTTCTTGGTACTAAGAAAAGTCTTGAGTAAAATCCTTGTCCCTGCTCTTGGTGTGGCACTGCCTGAATAGCCTCCATATCCATGAAAGATGAAACTTGTTTTTGTGCCTCTTGCCATTGATTGCGTGGCAGGTCTGGCATGCCTTTTGCCTTTGGAAGGGTGTGAAAGTGGAACCTGTAACCCTGAGAGACTATATTTAAGACCCATTTGTCCTGGGTGATCTTGTGCCAGTTTAGTGAAAACAGTGCTAGCTTTCCCCCTAAGGGTGCTGCCAAAAAATAAGTGCTTGGCATTGGCAGAGGGAAGTCATTGGGACTGTTTTCTATAAGGCTGTGATTTGTCTTCTCCAGTTTTGGAGGTAGAAGCACCCCACTGTTTGGGCCTATATGAGCCCTGGGGCTGTTGCCTGCCTCTAGGGCATTTGAATCTGCCTCTTTGTGGTCTGTCTGACACTGGAAAGGACCAGTTATTAGAGGGACAGTTCCTGCTAAATCTGGGTGGCTGTACCTGTAAGAAATCCTTTACTGTCTGCATAGATTTTGCCTTATCCTCCATTTTCTTTAACACCTCCTCTGCCTTAACACCAAACAAAGTATCATGCTATAATGGAGCATCCAATAATTTGCTTTAACATGATCAGGTAGATTCTGTTCCTTTAACCAAGCATGCCTTCTAATAACAGAACCAGTAACAGCGGCCCTGCATGAGGCCTCCAGTGAATCATAGCCACATTGCAAAGTATGTTTTCCCACTTGTTCAGCTGCATGCAATAAATCCTGCAAATCTTTGTTCTCAGAACATTCAGAATTTGTCAACATTTTTTGTTTTAACAAAGACATTAAGTATTGCTAACATTTGAGCATATGAAACTGACAATTTAAAGCCCTTACAACCAAGGTAGCAGAAGTGTAAACTTTTTTCCCCCATCTGTCCAAAGCCCTAGAATCTCTGTCTGAGGGGACAGGGTTTTTGGCAGAAGCAGTCTTGACCCCTTTGGGACTCTGAGAGATAGTTTTTGGGTAAGCAGCAGGGTTTTTATAAAGAAATTTATGGGAGTCTGGGACCCTGTAGTATCTGTCCGGCTTAACAGGGGCAGGAGGTAAAGAGTCTGGAGACAGGCCGGACTCTGAAAAAACATCATCTACTATGTCTAGAACAGGGATCTGTGCTGAGGAAGTAAAAGAAAGTCTCTACGTCTTTTCTTAGAATCGGAATAATCCTGGCTCTCCCAATGGAAATGCTCCCTCATGGTATGCAGGGTTTCCCCAAAAGAATAGTCCTCAGGAGGAGAAGCTGAAGGAATAGAATCTTCAGCATCAGAATCCTCATAGGGAGGAACAGAATATCCCTGATCAGAAGAGGAATCAGAGGAAATGGAAACCTGATCAGAGGAATCATATTCAGTGTCTTGCCTAGGCCTCATATCAGGAGGGGGATGGGAACCCCTGATCAAAGTAATTAGGTCTTCGGCCATTTTGAGCATCTGTTTCTTAGGCATAGAAGCCTGTCCTAGAGAATGCTGTACTGGTTTCCTTGTCTTTAACACTGTTTTAGACTTTGCCTTGGATGCTGAAGTAGGCTTTATATAAAGTTGTGTAGGTCTGAAGACACCCTCAGAAGCCGATGCCTGCTCAGCGGTTCCAGACCCATCTGAGGGGTTAATTTCCGAAGGACCAATACCTTGAGTATCCAGAGGCCTAGCTGTCTCCACGTGGGAGTCGTAGGTGGCCTGTGGCTCTGAGGTAGCGGGAGTCAGGGGCTGCGAAAGCTCCTCACTGAGCACTGGCGAACCGGCGACTGGCCTAGAAGAGACTCCGTCGTCGGTTTTGGACCTCGGATGCTTGCCCTTGTCTTTATCCTTGCGTTTTTTATGAATTCCAGTCGTCAGTTGTTCCAACGGCATTATGTAGCTAAACCTTCTGCCAAAATAATGAAAAGCAAAATCGTACCGACGCTTAATAGTGCGTTGGTTAAATCTAGCACAAAACCGACAACTAGCAACGTCGTGGTCAGGGCCTAGGCAAGGAATACAGTAAGAGTGGAAATCCTTATGAGGTATTTGCTTCCCACAAGAAATACAATTGTTAACTTTTTCTGACATCGGTCTGGAGCAAGAAAAAAGTTTCCCCAATGGGGTACTTAGCTTTATTGAAGACTTCGGATCTGAAATTCGATTTTGAAAATCTCAGGAGTCGGCCGACCGGCACTTGCAAACTGCTTTTGCTTCGGGCAATGTGCGGCAAGAAAGACTGAAGAAAATGGTGTCGGCTGCATCTTTTATACCCCTGGTGCACTGACGTCAGGGAAGAGGCGACAGCAACCGACGCTGGACCAGGACTTTGGAATTCAGGCCGACTGCGGGTAGCCTGCCAGCAGGATAACCCAAGTGTAATGACTGCAACAGTGAAACATGATGAACATCTGGTAGCTCTTGCCAATGGATATGGATATGAATAGCAAGATGCAAGCAGTAAAAATGTTCTTACTCCCTTAGTTTTATACACAAATTAGGCATATTTTTATCGACCAGAGGATAAGCTCTGGATAGTATTTAATAGAGTTGAAGTATATTATATGGGAGGGGAAGAGGGCAAGAGTTAAGTGGGATAAGTTGATCCTTCCAACAGAACAAGAAGGGTTAGGATTATCTGATTTGAAGGGGTATTGTATAGCTACACAGTATACATAACATAGGCAGGAAACTATAATTCAAAGTGGAAAAGGATGATAATGAAGCAGGTAGGAAATTCAAGACATAATGAAGGAGTGGGATTTTGGATTCAGATCAGAATATTACATTCACAAAGTTGCAGAAGTATACAAAGTACTAAGCCAATATGGGAATGGGGAAAGGAGATTCTGCCGATATGGTTGACTGCAACGAGGGGTGCAGAGAATAGGCAAGAGGGGGTGAGAATTCACTGGAGGAAGCTGGTAAAGGAACCAAGGTATTGAGAACAAATAATTAGAGAGGGAAAGGTACAAGAATTAGAACAGGCCAAGAAGACATTTGTTCTGCAGGCTGGAGACTGCCTTCCCTATCAGGAACTGAGATCAGGATATAGACAAAGAGAAAGGGAAATGGCAATCCTAAGTGAAATACATGTACTGCTTGAGTTTCTAGATGAATCTAGAACAGAAGTTGCTGTTAAAAAGGGATAATTAGCAGGGTGTATAAATACTGCATTATAGCTATAGGAATCAATCAGAGGAGGTCTGAAAAGATTGGGAAGAGAAATTAGTTCAGCAATTCACAAAAAAACGAGACATATGTATGGCTGCAAAATAAGCATAAAAAGTCTAGAAGAATTAGGATTTTTGCTTGGAAGTGTCTGCATAGGTACTTTTGTGCCCCAAGCAGACTCCAAAGAATTTTTCCACAATGGCAAATGTTGGAGGTATGATGAGAAAGAGACACTTGGGAGCATATGTTTTTCAAGTGCAATCATTTAGGCAGAGTTTAAAAATTCCCTAGAGAATACTCTGTCAGGAATTTTGGGTGAGCAAATGATTGCAACTAAGGAAATTATTTTTTGAGCTGGGATACAGGATCTGAATTGCCTAGACATAGTAACTTGTTCAGTTTAATTCTGGTGGCTGCCAAAATAGCAATTACTTGGAAGTAAAACAACCGTACCTGAAGCAGTGAAAGCAAAGGAGATAAAAAAACAGGAAGCAGGATCTTTAGAAAGGGGTAAGAGTAAATTACATTGAAAATGGAAATTGTGGTTAACAATACATGCAGAAAAATGTTTTAGAGGAGGAATGAGGTTTAACAGAAGGTAGGAAATGAATGATTTTAGTAATGTTAAATTGATTATATTGTATAGATTATATGTGATACATTTTTCTTCTCTTTTGGCTGTTCCTGTTAGGGGTCGCCACAGTGGATCATCTGTTTACATTTCTTCCTGTCCTCTGCATTTTTCTCTGTCACACCAACCACCTGTATGTCCTCTCTCACCACATCCATAAACCTTATCTTAGGCCTTCCTTTTTTCCTCTTACCTGGCAGCTCCATCCTTAGCTCCTTTTTCCAATATACCCAGCATCCCTCCTCAGCACATGTCCAAACCAACGCAATCTCGCCTCTCTGGCTTTGTCTCCAAACCGTCCAACCTGAGCTGACCCTCTAATATACTGATTCCTAATCCTGTCCATCCTCGTTACACCCAGTGCAAATCTTAACATCTTTAATTCTGCCATGTCCAGCTCTGACTCTTGCTTTTTTGTCAATGCCACCCTCTCCAACTTATATAACATAGCTGGTCTCACTTCCCTCTTGTAGACCTTCCCTTTTGCTCTTACTTGAACCCGTCTGTTACAAATCACTCCTAACACTCTTCTCCACCCTGCCTGTACTCTCTTCTTCACCTCTCTTCCACACTCACCATTACTCTGCACTGTTGATCCCGAGTACTTAAACCTCATCCACCTTCACCAACTCTACTCCCTGCATCCTCACCATTCCTCCATCTTCCTTCTCATTCACACACACATATATTCTGTCTTCGTCCTGCTGACCTTCATTCCTCTCCTCTCTAGAGCATATCTCCACCTCTCCAGGGTCTCCTCAACCTGGTCCCTACTCGCACTACAGATCACAATGTCATCTGCAAACATCATAGTCCACGGGACCTCCTGTCTGATCTCGTCTGTCAACCTGTCCATCACCACTGAAATAAGAAAGGCCTCAGAGATGATCCTTGTGTAATCCCACCTCCACCTTAAACGCATCCGTCGCTCCTACCGCAAAACTCACCACTGTCACGCTACCCTCGTACATATCCTGTACCACTCTTACATACTTCTCTGCCACTCCCGACTATGTCATTCAATACCACAACTCCTCTATAGGCACCCTGTCATATGCTTTCTCTAAGTCCATAAAGACACAGTGCAATTTCTTCTGACCTTCTCTATATTTCTCCATCAACACTCTCAGAGCAAACATCGCATCTGTAGTGCTCTTTTCTGGCATGAAACCATATGGCTGATCACTAATCATCACCTCCCTTCTTAACCTAGCTTCCACTACTCTTTTCCATAACTCCAAGCTGTGACTGATCAATTTTATCCCTCTGTAGTTACTACAGCTCTGCACATCACCCTTATTCTTAAAGATGGGTACCAAAACACTTTTCCTGCACTCCTCAGGCATCCTCTGACTTTCAGACATTTCATTAAATAATCTGGTTGAAAACTCGGCTGCTATTTCTCCTAAGCACCTCCATGCTTCCACTGCTATGTCATCTGGGCCAACAGCCTTTCCATTCTTCATAGCTGTCCTTACTTCCTCCTTGCTAGTCTGTTTTACTTCCTGATTCACTATCCCCACATCATCCAACCTTCTCTCTCTCTCATTCTCTTCATTTATCAGCCCCTCAAAGTACTCTTTCCATCTGCTCAACACACTCTCCTCATTTGTGAGTATCTTTCTCTCATTATCCTTCATCAGCCTAACCTGCTGCACATCTTTCCCAGCTCGGTCCCTCTGTCTAGTCAATCGGCACAGGTCCTTTTCTCCCTCTTTCGTGTCCAACCTTTCATACACCATATATGAAATATATGTTTGTGAATGTGAACTTGTTAATATGGTTTGATTACTTTCATATAAATGTAAGTTTGTCTATGTCACAAGTAATAATTCAATAAAGATGTTAAACATGTAAAACAAGTACATAAAATATTTTCTTTCTCAAAACCAAACTAATGAATCTTTAGTACACGAGAATGTGATGAAATGGTTTCCTCCGCTCATCTTGAGCTAAGTACTGAAGAAGAGTTATTGAATTTGAGTTTTTATTCTGATAATCTGATAAGTCTGACAATATTTTTTATTCTCAAATTATGTCTTTAGTACATAAAGGTTTATGTACACATTATGAACCCTTAGAGGTCCTGTTGTTAAACATAACAAGTAGGTTTGTGCCACTGACAGTGAATAACATCACTATTTTTTGAAAATACTCTGCTGAAATTATTACCTACTGAACTGAATTAATCTAGGAAACAAAAACTAAAATATAGCTTGCATAAGGAACAGTGCCTAATTCTGAAAGATTTATATAGTGCATCTAAAAACTATAGATTTTGCTGTCAACAAGATAGCCCACGGTATCTGCATGTGCTATCTGTACACATGACTTTTATAAAGTATGATGTGGGTATGTCCTGGGAAATCTATTTGGTGACTCATGGTGGTAGATATGTCACTCCTGAGTATACAGATGTGGATCGGCCTGTTATATTAGAATATAGCCTGATCATTGGTACTTGTCAAGGTGTCTCTTAATAGTGGCAGCAGGCATGACTGACTTAGGCTTTGCATACTGGTAGGCTCTAACAAAAGTGGATGATCCATGTGGTGAGTGGTTCTGCACCAGTGTATGGCAAGTACATCTGTTTTACATAGTCCCATATCTGTCCCTTCATATATATTGTGGCATAATCACTGTAATATTGAGTGGTATACCTAAGTTGCCTACTTATCTGGGGCTGTCATCCTACTAGTCCCAGTGTACAGTCTATAGTTCTGTACCATGCATTAACAGGTATCAGACACCAAACAATTTCAGCCCTGTTGAAAATAGTGCCCTGCAAGCACTTAGGGCAATTTAAAGGTACCTGTTGGAGAGAGAGGGTGACAAGCATCTTTTATAGAAGCAAATGGTGCAGACAGTAATCCATACGTGAATGTCACAGGGATGCAACTGCAGCTTACAGGAATATTATAAGCACGTCACTGACATGTTATGACCTGCCAAGGCAAAGGAACATTCCACAGCAGCAGCAGCAGCTGAAAGGTCAGCCATGGAGGGGGTGGCCACCCCGGAGCACCACGCTAAGTCTATTAGTTCTGGTTTAAGCACTTGGGCTTTGGGCCAGTTATTTTACATTAAGAAGGTGTGCTCTGCACTCTTGTGGGAGGAGAGGATAGATTTGGCCCTTCTGAGTTGGGAGTTTCTGGTTAAAGGCTTACTGTGCCTGCTTACTTGAACTGTTTCTTTCTGAAATTGGTACACCTTGTTTGCTCTAGCATAGACTAAATTCAGACCTGCTGAATCTAGCTTTGTTTGTATAACTTGAGCACTAATCCATACCTTTTTTTTTTGGAGAGGGTTCCTCTGCATCCTAGTGGCAAGAGTGTAGTTAGAACTTGTCTGATCGAAGACTGCTAAAGCGGGGCTCAGATTTTAGCTTTTTATTGGTTAATTTGTTTAAATCAGTTTGCTCATTTGTTACTGTTATATTAATAAAAAAAAATACACTTTATGCGTCGCTGCTTAGATAAGGTTAAACTATTCCCGGCGCCATAAAGTCTCCTCTTCAAATTTTCCCTTAGAACTAGTCAGTTTTTTTAGTTTTAGTGCTCACATTTGTTTCTTTGAGCTCAGCACTTGTTCAGTACTCGTAAGCAGTAATAAAGCTACAAATTACTACAGCACTCAACTTTCCTCACTTGTCTAGAGGAAAACAGTTTTTAGTACTTAATAAATAAGCACCTACCCAGGCATGTCTAAGGGTCATCTCCCGGTGTTTTCTCCTGTCTACCTGATGAATCTGGGCATCTTGGGGCAATGCAGCAATTGCCTCATGTACACAGACAACCCTCTCCTCCTACCACACAACACTACAACCTGTGAGAGATGCACTTATATAGCCAAACTGGAAGCAAAGCTATCTTCACCCAAGACTGGACTAGACAGTCAAGAGGAGAAAGAGGTAAACACTTGCACCTCACCACACTCATCACATAGTCCCTCAAACCTAGACCACCAGAATATGCACATAGCAACACAAAATGCACACCTACATTCACAGAGGCTCTCAATAAAAATCTGCTCAAGCAACAGAGACCTCCAAAGCAGAAACAAAAGCAACCTCCACCCCCCTAACACAACCCAAATGATACATAGCCCACAAACTCAGTGTGCCACTCAACCACAGCCCATAAGGCATAACAACGTACCAAACACTCTAGTCATAGGTGACTCTATAGTCAGACACACTGATGTTCCACTCACCAATCTAAACAAGGAGAAAGTTACTGTCAGCTGCCTGTTGGGTGCCAGGATCCTTCATATAACGCACACACTCAGGTCACTTCACAAGTACAAATATGACTTTTTTATTGTCTATGTTGGTGTGAATGACCTGAGAAGTACCTCCCTGGGCTACATGAAAAGAGACATGGAGGAGCTCTCTGATCTTGTAGCCCAGGCAGGTATGAACCTAGCCCTGAGTAGCATCCTGCCATCACCCAGAATGATACCACAGTACAAGGACAAAACGACTGACTTCAACAACTGGCTAAGCTTCTGGTGTCATTCTAAGGGGTTCCTGTATCTGTCTGCCTGGGATGACATGATCGACAGACCACGATGCTTTGCCAGAGATGGCCTGCACCTATCGCCCTTGGGATTCCGGATACTGGCTAAGGCTCTTGCTACCCCTATATTGCCTCTTTTAGGCAAGGTTCAAATGACAAATTCACCACCATAACAGGTACAAGCAAGTAAAATCTGAGGGTAATGATACTCAATGCTAGAAGTCTAAACCTCAAAATGCATTCACTCGAGGCACTCCTTAAAATGGAGAACATCGACATCTGTGCAGTGATAGAGACCTGGTTCAAGGCTCCAGACAGCACCACTGCATTACCAGGCTATAATTCATACCACAACTTTCGGCCACCTAATCTGGACCAAAACACTAAAGGCAGAGGTGTGTCCATATTCATTAAGGATATCCTTACCTCCAGGCTAGCTGCTCAGCATAATGCATCCGAGATTATCTAAGTGCAACTAACTCTGGGCAAGACCGCAATCCAAATTGTAACTTGCTACAGATCCCCCACCATGCCCCAGGATTCCCACTCCTCATTTCTTAATACACTGGAAAATATTAGGGTACAACCCAACACCCTAATAATGGGCGATTTCAACTACTCCCACCATTAACTGGGAAAACTACTCATGTACCAACTCTTTTGCTCAAAGTTTTCTGGAATTCATAAATTCCAATGCCTTGGATCAACTTATCGACACCCCCACCAGGGGCAGCAATATCCTAGACCTGGTCATTACCAACATGGGTGACCGGTGTTCCACACCAGAGGTCAATTCCTCGTTGGTCAGATCCGACCACAAGTTAATCACCCTAGACATCCACATCCTGCCACCACCCCCCATTACAGAAACCACCATAAAAAATTACTCCAAAGCCAACTTCACGCTTCTTAAGACAAACGTGGCAAACTTCACGACACCCATGCAGAAGGACAATAGAGGTATGACTGCTGAATCCTACACAAATGCACTTTATAAGCACTTACACGAGTGCATGGATCATGCTATCCCTAACAGAACCAAGATGCTATCCTCCAAAAAAAGGAAGCCAATCTGGTGGTCCCCTGCCATAAACAAACTCTACAACAGAAGAAACTGTTGCAAAACGAGTAAAATCCCATGACTGAAGGAACCCTGGTCAGACTCTGTAAGAAGCTGAGATCCCTCATAAAATCCTTCAAAGCTAGTTACAAAAATAAAATCACCACTGATTCTAAAGGCACCCACAAAGCATTCTATAGCTATGTCAAGAATCTCAGTGGCAACACTCAGATCTGCTCTGAGTTACAGTACAATGGCACTAAATATACAGAACCAACTGATATTGCCAACATCCTGGCAGACAGGTTCAGTGCTAACTTTACCCCTCCCTCTCACCCCCTAAAGGGCCCATCTCTATACCAGAAGAATGCAAAGTTCCTGTAATCACAGCTGCACAGGTAAAAAGCACACTCTCCAAAGCCAAGAACACAGAATCCATAGGACCTGACAACATCCCAGACTGCGTCCTACACGAATTACAGAATGAACTGGCACCTGAATTGCCTGAACGGTGCACAGTGAAGGTTACCCCACTCCACAAAGGGGGAGCTACCACAGACTCCGGGAACTACCTCCCCATTAGCCTAACGAGCCTGGTCCGCAAGGCCATGGAACATATCATCATGGAACTTATAAACAAAGACATTGGTAATCTCCAAACTCTGGACTCCACCCAGTTCAGGTTTGTAAAAAGCAGATCATGTCTCCTAAACCTGACAGACTTCTTTGAAGCAGTCACCAAAGTCGTAGATGAGGGTAAGGCAGTTCACACAACCTATCTAGATCTTTCCAAGGCTTCTGACACCATCCCCCACTATGGAATTATAGATAAACTCACTAAACGAGGTATAACTCCCTATGTCACAAGATGGGTTGCCAACTGACTCACTGACAGAACCCACACTGTGAAAGTAGCAGCCTCCA
Organism: Protopterus annectens; assembly: GCF_019279795.1. Taxonomy (NCBI): domain Eukaryota; kingdom Metazoa; phylum Chordata; order Ceratodontiformes; family Protopteridae; genus Protopterus; species Protopterus annectens. The sequence continues at coordinate 1,597,002,062 of NC_056732.1, read as the reverse complement.
AATACGACTTCAGACCAGTGACAAGTGGAATACAACAGGGTTGAGTCCTGGGTCCTCTCTTGTTTGGTATCTACTTTTCTGAAGTTTAGGCTAACACAGAAGGTCTTTGGCTAATGAAATTCACAGATGACTGCAAACTAGGAGCCATAATCAAAACTCCTAATGATATGGACATCCTACAAAAGGGCCTCACTGAGACAGATCCCTGGTGTCAAAGCCATGGCCTCAAGCTCAAAGCCAAAAAGTGCATTGTCATCCCCTTTGGTAAAAACTCTGTACCCATGAGCTACCACATAGGTGGTAGTCTACTTAACTCCAAAAGTGTGATAAGAGACCTTGGGACACAGGTGGACAGTAGTCTCTCCTTTGTTAATCACATCACCACAGTAGTCAAGAAATCCTTCTATGTGGCACACCTCATCACAAAAGGTTTCTCACCCAGGAAAAAAGAGGTCATTATTCCCCTCTACTCAGCACTCATTAGACCCATTATAGAGTACAGCGCCCCTTTTGGTATGTACCTCACAAGACATCTACAACAACTGAAAAGGCCACAGAAATACCTCACAAAGAGGATTACCAGCCTCAAACAGATGCCCTATGCAGACCGTCTCAAAAAACTCCAGCTTTACTACGTCGCATATCTCCTACTCAGAGGCAATGTCTGCCTAACATACAAAGCTATGTCAAACCCAGAGCTGTTGGACATGCTCCACTTAAAGAAATCCTAATCCCTCCGAGCTACATGCTCTAGGGACCTAAATCTTGTCACCACAATAAACAGAACACGCTGGAGGAATAGATTCCTGTCCCAGAGACTTCCCATACTCTGGAACAAACTACCTATCTATATCAAACAAAGGTCCTCATTAGCACTCTTCAAGAAAAATCTTGATGACTGGATGGGAAATAAGAAATTCACCCGTGGGATCACCTCTGTGGCTCTGCTCGACAAGGGCACAGGAAAATAATTTTCTTGGGTGGCGAAAGCCAGGGTACCTTTTTGGCTAGGCTTATATAGGCCCTAGGGCCAATAGCCTACCTATGAGGTGAGACAGAGGAATTTTTGGTGACTGTACAGGGAAATGATGTTCTGGAATTATCCAAGAAAGAAGGGAGGAGTGGGCACTGGTCTGAGGATGAATGTAGCCCTGCATCTCTTTTGTGAATTATGTACCAGGTTAGTACCATGTTCACCAGATTTCTATACACCCCTACTGCATATACAGGCTACAGGCTGATCAGAGCATATGTTGCCTATGTTCCATGCCAGTAACATCAGGTATCCAGCCATGTTGAGATTGCAAGTGCAGTAGGTTGGGATTATATGGTATGTTTTGTTTTTCATGGACAACTTTAGTGAGCATACCACAGAAGAATGAATTTATCGGGCATTTATACGCATCCCGGTGTGTTTGTTGTTGTGAATTCACAGGGCAGAGTACTGTTATGGTAAAACCTGTAGAGGTTGGGGAAGACAACAGGCTGATGTCATAATTTGTAGAGGGACTGATGATGAAGAGACACATATAACTGAGTCATGCATATGGGCAGGTGATGATGAAGAGACACAGATATAGGAGTCAGAATCAGATGACGCAGGAGCAGTCTCTGTGCCTTTCCCCAAGATAAAAATGAGGCTACACATCTAGAGTGCTCATTGCTCCCAGTATGGGAGGATTTCCCAATTACCGTGAGAAGCAAATGCTTCCCCTATGGCTACAGCAACAAAGAAGCACACTACACCTGATGTATATATACCAGCTAGCAATGCTGCACAAGACTATCATGTGTCACTGTTGGATCCATGTGTGTTGGTTGCATTTGAGATCAATTAGCAAGTGTGCTGTAGTAGCATCCAGGCAAAGTGTGACATGAAGCTGACCACTGTGTTATATGGTATTCATGAGGATGTCACTCAGCACAACCAGCAACTGTGTGAGGATGTGGAGTTCTCTTTGGTCTTATGAGTTTGCTGGTGGCACACACAGCATTCTTCTCCTCCTCTAGGTATTGCCACTGTCACTATTACTGTCCACAGTGGATTATTGTTCATGGTCTGGATATATTATGTACCAGGGCTAAACATACAAAGGATTGCTATTGGGTACACAGTCCTTACTTGTAATTGGAAGTGTACAACACTCTGACATCACCTGTTGTGGTTAATCACAGGACCTGTTCTCAAGTGGCTTGATATGTCACAAACAGGCTACATCCACTTCATGGGCCAGCAATCACACACTATTTCTGCAGCAGGATGCAAGTCCTACTGCAACAAGCCACTGGAGTGGCTACAGGTCATAGCTATGTAGTGGCACATCCATTCTATTGCAGGATAAAACAGTCTTTTACACAGATTAGCCATCACCTTGGGACCCCCATCTCTACCTCCTGTGATATGCTCCCCTACCCAGTGTGTTTTAGCAGACATGTTTGTGTCCCTAGTCACCTATGCACATGACTGTGACCCACTACACGCTCCGTTCTATGTGGTGCATGTGGGGATGTCAGACGTGCAGTGTGACTCAACCATGCACTCAGCAGCATGATCTTCTTCTGTGTAACAATACTCTGTCATCATGTGCTCATCAGGGCCATAGGTTGACTAGATATCAGTACTTTGCCTGTGCTGCACCTGTCGATGCCTGGGGATGGTGTTTGTGCAGCTACCAGTTGCTGCTGCTCTGCCACAGCTCATCACATGATGATGATGATGTGACGACCATGCCTTGGCCCAGCAATCAAGGAGCCTCAATCCTCGCCACTAACACCAGGGAGGTCGTCTCATAGAAGAGGAAAGGATAACTAATACACACAGTAAAGTACAGTTTCCCTTAAGTGCACACAGAGATCACAGTCAGCCTGGGGCTGGTTGCTCCTTTGCTCAACAGGTCTCCAATAAGACTCCCCACTGGCACAGCTATAAGGTCCAGGTCTCAGCCTAGTTGGGCAAGCTAGAACCTCCAGTATCCTCTCTGTCCAACCAGTGCTTCGTGTCCCTGCCAAGTAGCTGACACAGTGCACACACACACTTTGAGATAAGTATTTATACAACTTCACAGACACTCCTGGGAAAGGCTGACACAGATTCTCCAGCTGTGCCCCTTTACCCAGACTATATGGTAGTAATTACTGCCACCACCCACCTAATAATATCAGCTACTAAAAGGCCCTTAAAAGGGTGTCCAATTATTACTGTGCAATATTATAATCCAATGGTAGTAAGACTTACAGTCAAGGCTTACTTTAGAATGGCCTATTACAATAACCTCTATAAATATGCAATGTACTTAGAGCTTATTTCTACACAAACCAGCCACAGGTAGAAGGTTTTAAAAATATTTAATAATAAATAATTAAAACACAAGACAAAACTACTACACCACAGCGATATCTAAGAGTTCAGAGATCACACAAACTTAAAATAATACAGTAGGACAGGTCTGACTTCAAAGAAAAATACCTAATTAATCTTTACTAGCTTTAACTATTCCTACAAGAAATCACAGTGCTAGAAACTTACATGTGAGCTTAGGCAGAGTGCTGAGTTAGATATCCAAGATCAAAATGCTTCCAGTCTCTTGTGAGAAACAGTATTTAAACATTACTAACAATCATGTCTCTAAGGCCCTCCCAAATTACATCATTTTTGACACTTAGATTTTCCCAGTATTCATATTGCATCATCTTAACACCTGGTCTGAGTTTTCAGGCCACAAACTGCATTATTTAGCAATCTAACACCTGCTCAGAAACTTACAATACAAGGCATTTCACATATACACGCTAGCAGAAACCAGAACAATAAAGCACCTTCCACATGGAAATTCTGGTCATAAACTTTAGCCTTAAAACAATGGGCATGAAACCTTCATCCAGATGCACTGGAGCCAAATTCTAACATGAAAGGGTCACAACATGCTTCACTGGGCCAGTAGAGTGCAATGTTGTCACATATTTTGCAGTTCCGCATTTTGCAATATTCTTTTACACTCAAGAAAACATGCCCGTATTTTACATTTATTTACAAATGGCAGAATTATATATCATATAATTATATATCGCCCATCTCTACCCAATCATCACATCTCTTCCTCCCTGGGGAACTCAAGCAAGTTTTTCAAATGCCCCTTGAGAAACATCGCTTGGGAGTGCCAGGTCTATGTGTACCTCACCCCATTCCCTGTCTTGAGAGCCCATCTGCATTGGCATTGCTACTCCCACTGCAGTGATGCACTGACATATATGCTTGCAACCCCAGACTCCATCTTAGCAACTTGGCATTTTGCTGACTGACTCTGTTTAACCATGTTAGAAGGTTGTGATCTGTCATCACAGTGAATTTTCTTCCATACAGATAAGGCTGAAGTTTTTGTAGTGCCCACACTATGGTTAGACATTCCTTTTCTACCGCTGCACAGCATTCTTCCCTGGGTTGGAGCCTATGACTGAGATAAACCCTTGGGTGCTCTTCTCCCTCTAAAGAAATCTGGCTAAGTACAGCCCCCACCCCATAGTTTGAAGTATCCGCCTGCACAACAAATTCTTTGCTATAGTGTGGACTGACTAACACAGGGGGTCCTCCCAAAGCTTCTGAAATGCCTGCTCACATGCTGGGGTCCACACTACCTTATCTGGCCTGTTCTTCCTTGTCAGATCTGTGAGGGGAGCAGCTATGGTACTATAACTAGGAACAAACTTTCTGTAGTACCCTGCTGTCCCTAAGAATGCCCTCACCTGCTTTTTTGTAACAGGTGCAGGCCATGCCTGAATAGCTTCTACTTTGGCAGGTTCTGGCCTTATCTTACCACTCCCCACTCTATGTCCTAGGTAGGAGACCTTTGCCATACCCACCTGACATTTGCTCGGCTTAATGGTCAACCCTACCCTCTTTAGTCTGCCCAGCACTTCCCTGACATGCTGAAGGTGCTCTTGCCAGGAATGGCTGTAGATAGCCATATCATCCATGTAAGCAAGGGCAAACCCTCCTGCTAAGATATGATCTACCAGCCTCTGCAAAGTCACTGGGGCATTCTTCATCCCAAAGGGCATCTTTGTGAACTCATACAAGCCAAAAGGAGTCACAAAGGCTGACTTCTCTCTAGCACTGGGAGTCAACAGCACCTGCCAGTAACCCTTGGTAAGATCAATGGTTGTAAGATACTTAGCCCCACCCAGCTGTACTAGGGCCTCATCTGTCCTAGGCATGGGTTAAGCATCTGCCTCTGTGTGACTATTTAATTTCCTGCAATCCACACAGAACCTGGTGCCGTCATCCTTCTTTGGCACCAGTACCACTGGGGAGGCCCAGGGACTGTTGGACTCCTGAATCACCCCTAGTTCCAACATCTCCTGTACCTCTTCTCTCAGAGTCTGTTTGACTCCCTCAGGCACCCTATAAGGGGCCTGCCTGATAGGCCTTTGGGGTCCTGTATCCACCTGGTGCTGCACCAGGTGGGTGCTTCCTGGTTTCCCGGTGAACATGCCACCAAACTCCTGCAACACTGCTCAGATTTCTTGAACCTGTGTAGGAGAGAGTTGCTGGGACATTGCTACCCTTCCTCTGAGGTGTCAGCCCAAGCCTTACTGAGGAGATCAGTCACAAGATCTCTCTCAGACTCCTCCTGCAATCCACTGCAAATACTCAGCACAAGGGCCTCCCTATCATGGTAAGGTTTCATCATGGTAACATGGTACAATTTGTGCCCCTGCCATCTGCCTAGCACTTCCACCATGTAGTTAACATCACTTACCTTTCTTACCACCTTGTAGGGTCCCTCCCAAGCTGCTTGCAACTTGTTGTGTCTGACAGGAATGAGAACCATCAACTGCTGCCCTACAGCATACTCTCTAGCTCGAGCATTCCTGTCGTACCACACCTTTTTTCTGTTGTTGGGCTTCTGCCAGGTTCTCCTGGGTCAGGCCCATGAGTTCCCTGAGCCTTGTCCTGAGTTTCAGGACATATGCCATAACAGACTCCTTGTGAGACTCACACTCACCTTCCCACTCATCTCAAATTAAATCTAGAGTTCCCCTCACCTTATGCCCATACAGCAACTCAAAGGGTGAAAAACCTGTGGATTCCTGGGGAACCTCTCTGTAAGCAAACAACAGATGGGGCAAATATTTGTCCCACTCCCTCTTAAACTGATCTGCAAATGCCTGTAGCATGGACTTAATTGTAGAGTTTAACCTCTCAACGAGACCATTAGTCTGGGGATAGTAGGGAGTGGTCTTCATGTGCTTCACCCCACAGGACTTCCACAGTCAAGCCAGCAGGTCTGACATAAAATTGGCACCTCTGTCAGAGAGTATTTCCTTTGGGAGACCTACCCTGCTGAAAATCTCTAGCAAAGCATTTGCCACCTTCTCGGCCTCAATGGAGGACAAAGCCACTGCCTCAGGGTATCGTGTAGCATAATCTACAATCACTAGGATATACTTTTTCCCTGTGGAACTTGGGGTACACAGAGGAACCACAATATCCATAGCTATCCTCTGAAATGGCTCCTCAATCACAGGCAAAGGCATCAAAGGAGCTCTCACCTTGTCTCCTGCCTTGCCTACCTTTTGGCACTGCTCACAGGTCCTGCAGTACCCTGTTACATCTCTGGAAATTCCAGGCCAATAGAAGTTTTGCATAATACGCCTCTTTGTATGTTTTATGCCCACATGACCTGCAAAGGGAATATCATGGGCTATGGCTAGAAGCGCTAGACGGTAAGCAATAGGCACTACCAACTGCTGTACTCTCTCACCTTCTAGCCCTACCTCAGGGGTCCACAGTAACCCTTTGTCCAAGTATACAGATTCACCCTTCCCTTGAGAATCAGGTGCCTCCCTAGCTACCTGCCTCAGGCCTTGCAATGTAGGATCTGAGAGCTGAGCCTGTCTTAAGTCTCTCCTTGTAACCCTTCCCAGCTCCCCTTCCACAGGAATTCTGACATCCTCTGGCAGCGGTGCCTCACTGTCAGCCTGGGTACTACTACTCACGTCTACCTTTGCAGTTACCCTGTCCAAGGGAACATCAGTACCCACAAGCAGCTGTGGCTCACATTCAGTCTCACTGCTACAGTGTAGCTCACTCCCTGAAGTAACCACCTCAGCAGTCCTGGCTGCAAGTATGCAGTCTGTCTAGGTCTCCCCCAGGCTACAAGACCCACATGCTTGTCTCCTAGCCTTACTGCATGTAACTGCACAAGTACATAATACTGCCTCATCCAAATCCTTCCCTCTCAGGACATCTGCAGGATGGTAGTTTCATACCCCTGTTGTCTCAAGACAACCCACTGTTGGCATTTTATCTTTCCCATTTACTGACTCCCTCACCTTTGGTTCCCCACCTTGCCTCCGTGGACACCTGTATGCCACATGGCCCCACTGGTTGCATTCAAAACATTTAACCCTAGCTCCTGGATGTGTAACTGGACTAGTGGCTTCCCCTGTTACTGATGGATTCTGTTGGGCAGTTTGTGCTGCCCATCATGGGTTCCTTTAGACCCATGAGCAGTACTGGGGGTCCCCTTCCTGTGCAGGGCTGCCCTGCTGGCCAGGTATAGGTCTCCCTTCTTCCCCAACTCCTCTGAAGTAGCATCAGCTAACCAGATCCTCATGTCCTCAGGCAAAGTGCTAAGGGCTTGTTCCCTTACCAAAAGGTCTGCCAGCCCTTCAAAAGTGGTGACCTGACATCCCCTCAAACAGCTATAAAAATAAGTGCTCAGGTCAGCAACATATTCGCATACATTTTCATCTGCCTTGCATTTATGTTCACGAAACTTTTTCCTATACATTTCAGGTGTTAGCTTAAAACATTCTAATAAATGTCTTTTTACAGCAGTATAATCAAAACTGTCAGTGTCATGCATTTTCGCTAAAGAAGTTACAGCTTTACCATGGAGTATGGGGGTCAGAAACCGTACCCAGAGCCTTTAGTCAACTTCATACTGTTTTCATACCCACTAAAACATATGAATGAAGCTATCAAAATTATTCCCCTCTTTAAGCTGTGGAAGAAATTTACTGAACTTTTGTGCTTCTGGGGTCCAGTTACTCCCTTCCCATTACCTCCATGACTCTGGAAAAGAGTCAGCATTTCCCTCTCATGCCTCCTCTGCCATTCATTTTCCTCAGCTTGCAGACTCCTCATTTTCTCAGCTGTTTCTAGTTCCATACGCCTGGCCTCCAACTCAAATCGCTTTAGCTCCAGCTGAATTTTTAAGTCCACTGCAGAAAGGTTGAGCTGTCCATTCTCCAAGGATATTGTATCTCCACTGTCAGTCTGATTGTCCTCCAGGCTGCTGTTTTCTGATGCAGCTGTAACCAAGGCTGCAATCAGGTCTGCTTTAGTTAGGTTTCCATGCACCAATCCCCTAGCCTGGCACATCTCTGCCAGCTGGCTCCTTGTCAGCTTTCCATACTCTTCTGCTGACATGCTGCCTGCTCACCCTGACTAACACTAAGCTAACAAAAGAAATAAAACAATTGAGATCTGAACTCTGAGTATACACTGCGTGGTTATTTTAGAGTACAAAACACTTTCAGATATCACTGTATATAAGCTGCAGGAATTCACTCCACCCCACACCACCACAAGCCAATTGGTATGTGAAGTAGATCCCACCACTGCCAAACACTTGTGATGACCGTGCCCTGGCCCAGCAATCAAGGAGCCTCAATCCTCACTACTAACACCAGGGAGGTCGTCTCATAGAAGAGGAAAGGATAACTAATACATACAGTAAAGTACAATTTCCATTAAGTGCACACAGAGATCACAGTCAGTCTGGGGCTGGTTGCTCCTTTGCTCAACAGGTCCCCAATAAGACTCCCCACTGGCACAGCTATAAGGTCCAGGTCTCAGCCTAGCTGGGCAAGCTAGAACCTCCAGTACCCTCTCTGTCCAACCAGTGCTTTGTGTCTCTGCCAAGTAGCTGACACAACACACACGCACTTTGAGATAAGTATTTAAACAACTTCACAGACACTCCTGGGAAAGGCTGACACAGATTCTCCAGCTGTGCCCCTTTACCCAGACTATACGGTAGTAATTACTGCCACCACCCAGCTAATAATATCAGCTACTAAAAGGCCCTTAAAAGGGTGTCCAATTATTACTGTGCAATATTATAATCCAATGGTAGTATGACTAACAGTCAAGGCTTACTTTAGAGTGGCCTATTACAATAACCTCTATAAATATGCAATGTAGTCTAGGGCTTATCTCTACACAAACCAGCTACAGGTAGAAGGTTTTAAAAATATTTAATAATAAATAATTAAAACACAAGACAAAACTACAACACCACAGATGGCCTTGCAAAATTTCCATAGACAGAACGCAGCAATATAGCTGACGTGTCATATAGCAAAGGAACTGCCTGGGTGCTGTGTGGACATGCTGATTTATGATTCCATGCAGATCACACACACACAACCTGGCATTCCAAAGAATGTTAACCATTCCAGTTCACAACCCTTTGTGACTATGAGCTGAGTGGGATCCTTATTGCCACGTGTGCAATTTATTACACCCAGTACCTCAGAGAGGAGGGTAAAGTTATAGAAGGCATTCATGGTATTAGTCTTCTCTGGTGGCATGCTAAGAAACCATATTAAACCCTCCACATGTAGAAGCTTAATGTAAAACAACTTCTAAAGTACTGTAGAGGCAGAGGCTTGTGAAATGCCCAACATATCCCCTTTGGTCTCTGAAAGGTCCCTGTAGTTGCAATAGACAGAGGTATGCATACCTTGGCCTCCACAAGTATAAGAAAGCTATGAACACCTATAATTCTGTGTGTGGATGACACATAACAACTAAAGACCTTACAATATCTTGGAGCTACTCTGAAGCAACCAATGATCTCTTATCCAGTGAAATTATGGCATGTCAGCCCCTGCTAATAAAGTTTTCATTGGCTCCAGATGTCACCTCATGTATTCTTGGATGAAGAGCCAGTGCTAAGCACTGTATTGTGTTGGTGCACAACTGATGATGTTCCTTCAAGCATCTGAAATTCTTGGCATGCTTTACTCTTTTACACTGACGTGCACACTCTTTCACTTACCTCTGACTCTACTGCACTGAGAGTGAGAAAGCCCTGCCTGCACCCTGTAAAACTCAAATGAAACTAGTTGTTTGGGTGGTGGAAGCCCTAGAAGAGGTAGGATGGAACTGAGTGGTGGTTCAGTCATCCAATTCATTCAATCACCACACGAAAGCAGAGGTTTGCATGCAAAGGTTATAGCTATAGATAAAGGGCATTAGTTTGGTCCATCCAATCTCATGATAGTTGCCTATTGTGGTGTTTGAGTGAAAGCACAAGTGTCTTGCAGAGATCATAGTAGTACCTTCCATGATAACACAGGTGCTAATGTCAGCCACAAGAGGTTATGGTTAAAGCAGTAAGTAGTAAAGCCCTGGTGGCTGCCAGACTGTCACAACACAGGGAATAAATGGTCCGGTAATGACTCTCACCATCTAAGGATCAAGTGCACCAGCAGAGGGCAAAGAGGAACTATGGTCAGCAAACAGTGGGAATCAAAAAAATACCTATATCTATATCTATATATATATATATATATTAGATAGATACATACATAGATATACATATATATCACTTGCATATGGTTATGAATTGCAGTTCTCTTCATCTTGCATGCATTTCAATACAAGTACAACCTAATTTCCCTGCCCTGTTTCAGTTACCCATCATTTGGTGTTACTGCACTGTAGCTCAACATGAGACTGTGAATCACTACTACAAAGTGTTTTTATACACATGGTTGACACTGGCACAAATATGTGCTGCATACTGCGCAGTTTTGTATTAATCCTAAGCTTTGTTTTCAGCCTCCTGAAAGTAAAACAAAAATACATGAATATATATCACTATGTAAATATACACAAGGATTGATTGATCTACTTATCTATGTATCAATCTAGCTGCCTATCTAGAGGATATGACCTTGCACACACATATATGAGGAAGCCAAAAGTTTCCTGTCAGAGGCTGTTTTGAATTAAAATTGAATAAAATGTTGGGAGGAAAAGTGGTAACGAACGAGTTGCAGGTGTTTACTGTCTCCAACCAACCAGTATAGGATACACTTCTTATGAGTTATCACCAAAGTTTGGATTTACAGATCTGACCTGTTCTCAGAAACACTTCATAGTAAAGATGGCAGCTGAAAAAGTCTAATCTAAGTGTACCAATTCAAGTTGAGCTATTCACCACTCTTCATGTAGACCAGCGAAGTCAATTTTAAAACACATCCACCAGTTTTACTGAGGACAAACTAATGTAACACACGCCAACTAAACTCTTATCCCTTTCTTCTTAAGGGACTTTATTAGAGTTAGTACTAGTGAAGTGTGTTTTAAAATGTACTTCTTTGGTCTCCCTAAAAAAATGGAGAGTGGCGAATAGCTCATCTTACATTTGTATACTTAGATTAGACTTTTCAATAATGTTTTTTTTTCCAAGGTTAGGTCGCATCTGTGAGCCGAGGCAAAAATCTATACGGAACTATTCTGCTCGAGTGGTACACTTGCTGACTACATCTCCTGAAATAATATAATGCAGGATTTAGGATAAATTCTTCCCAGTCACAGAGATACTTTGAAGGAGCTACCGCAAAAACAGCTGCATTAATTTATGAAGCCGCTAGTGGATTACAGTCAGCTGTAGTTCTTATATTTTAAAATGGCCCTCCATGTTTTGGGGTCTTTTTAATTTCCCCATCATGTTGTCACAAATTCTTGAGCAAATAACTTTAAAGCTATTGAAGGAAGGGATCAGTACAGAGCATTAAAATACAGATCACTCCCAAGTTATTACTGCATTTAAATTTTTTTTTACAGCTATGATTCGGCACAAGACTAGGTCTCCACAAATGTTTTTCCACTGATATTACAGCTAAACATTGACAGTAATTGATGGTCACATTGGACTTGATGAGAACAAAAGCAGACTAACATTAGTTTTCCCTAGAGAATAAAAACAGTCACAGGAAAGGTTAAGCAGGGTGATATTTAAAGAGCTGAGGGTGGGGAAGGGGTGTGTTTGATGACATCACAGTATGGGTAGTTACCTGCTTAGAGTGAGTGCAGGGCACTCCTGCAGTAAAAATACCAAATTTATTTATTTTTAATTTTATTTAACATTTGTTGACTGGGAAAGTCCAACTACAACAGAGCCTATTTTCAGTGGAGGCCCAGGGAGAAATGCTCCAGACACATGCTTTGGAATGTGGGAGGAAACCAGAGCACTTAGAGGAAACCCACACAAATACAGGGAAGACATGCATACTCCACAGAGAAGGTATCCTAGCAGTGAATTGAACAGGAGAACCTCTTGCTTTGAGGCAACAATAAGGCAAAGAAATGCAGGTTCATTAACATGAGTCCATTTTATACTACTTAAAGTATGCATTAGTGAAAAAAAAATTCTCTCCCTTTAATTTAATTAATTTACAGAATACAGTGCACATTACCTAATAATTATTGTACATTAGACAGAATGTTAACAAGACACTGACAGGGTATGCAAAGATATAGATGTGAAATACAGAAAAATATGTTTTAGTAAATATACTTCTACTATTACAGCATATATATAAATTTACAGGATAGTTAAGATGCAAATTTAAAAGGCAGACATCTATTACAGCACATATAAATTAAAAAGATAAACAGGATTATTAGCAACAATTCTAGCTTAAGATTTACAGAAACAAGTTAATGCAGTATATGGTAATTATGCTACAAGATACATATATTATATAGGTATAAGAGAGTTTGCCAGTTATAACACATTAAAGAATTGTCCAGTTATAATTAAATCATAATGTTTCAAGACTTTAATCCAAAAGATTTTCAAATAATAAGCAGACCAGAAATGCTCAAGTGAATATTAAAATTGCAAGTTATTTACCAGATAAAGAAAATAATTTTATTTATTTATTTTATTTATTTGACATTTGTTGTCCATGATAGTCTGACTGAGCTTGCACCTTTTTTCAGCAGAGGCCTGGTGAGAAAAGTTCCACAGTACAGACTATACAAGTAAAGATTATACAAGGTAAAAAACTGACAGGAGTAAAGTAAAATGTAAAAAATACAATAAAAAGTATAAACAAAAAAAGTTAAACAGATGACCATTTGCAGTACAAGTAAGAGATCACAGCAAATGGGGCATTTCAGATGAGGAGGAAGTAGGTTAAAACAAAGTGGCAAAAAATGCAGAAGAATTGATTATTGGTGGTCTAGTATGAGAATAATAGCAGTTAGTTTGACAATTTACAGTTTGAGGGGAAATAGGAGAAAAGGGTAGTTGACAGAAAGGAAATTAATGTCACATTAGTGGGGCAGGAATTTGGAGGGGGTGTGGCAAGCAGTAGCTGATAATCGTTTTAATACACAAAAGTTAGAATAGATAGCAGAATTGTGGAAAAGAAAGAGGCAGGAGGGAAAGTGAGGGAGGGGGAAGAAGAAAGGAGGAAACAGGGAAGGGAAGATTTTAAGTGGGATGATTGCAGTGACATCTCCAGGTGCTGTATAGGTAAGTTCTGAGAGTTGTCTTGAATTCATGAGCATGGGTAATATTTCTGAGGGCCATGGGAAGCTTATTCCATGATACAGCAGAAAGATAGCTGTAGAGGTTTTGTCCAAGTGATTTTTCAGGTTTATGAATCTTTAAGAGACATTGGTCTGAGCTTCTAAGGGAACGTGATGGATTATAGAGGGAGACAAGACAGGATATGCTAGGGCAGGATGAGGGCTTGTTTAGGATAGTGTGGTTGATGAAAAGTTGAGTAAATAAGAGTTGGCTGGGAAAGCTCTGGATCAGCTGAGAGTTTGGAGCGCAAGACAGAAGTGTGATTTTGGTGGTAGGTTAGCTGCATATCTGCCTACTTTGTTGTATGTGGTTTCGAGTTTGGATAGTAGAGAGGGGACTGTAAGTTAGTAAGGATTTGAGAGCTGTAGAAGAGATTAGGGAGAAGATAAGCCTGGGTAAGTGAGATTCTGGAATTGGGGTAAGGAATCTTTTGTTTCTATAAAGTAGGCTGAGATTTTGGTGGGTTTTCTTAATAGAGGGGTGTACATTGAGGTCAAATTTCAGTTGGTCAGCAATGATTACTCCAAGAAGCTTTGTGTGGGGTTTAGATAAGATAGTGATGCTGTTAAGGGAAGAGATGGTGAAAGAGGATTTAAGAGGGTAGAGAGATTTGGTTAGGAACAGGAGGATTTTTTTTCTTTTTAGGGTTTAATATGGGTTTGTTGTTAGTAAGCCATGTTTCAGTGAGGTTAAACGAGGTTTGAGTTAGGGTGAGCAGGTCAGAGGGGTTGTCAGCAATGGTGATGATCTGCATACTGTATGAGGAATGACTGAGGACAGGATGTGTGGAGTTTGTTAGTAAGGATGTTAAAAAAAGTTGGTTAGTAAGAATGTTAAAAAGAAGGGAGGCTAGAAATGAGATTTGTGAGAGACCCATTTTTTTTTATGGGGAGAAAGTGAGTTAGAGTTGAGAGGCATTTGACAGGTTGCTGTCTGTAAGTGAGGTAGCTGGTGAACCAAGAGATAGTTGCAGAGGAGAGATTTAGTTGAGAAAATTTGGAGAGGAGGATGGAGTGGAAGACAGTGTCAAAGGTTTTGAAGAGATCTAAGAAGAAGCAGGACACTAGTTTATTATTGTCTCTGGCTAGGGAGATGGAGTTAGTAAAGGAGATTAAAGTGGTAGTGGTGCTACGGTTGCCACCCGTCCTGTTGTCAGCGGGACACTCACGGGTTGAGGCCTCTCATCCCGCTTCCCGCAGTCACCAAGCGTGGGACTTTAAAAGTCCCGTTTTGCGATCGCGAAATGCTAATAATTTAATTGCCGTAGAAAAGCCGAAAATACTTCCGGTTTTTCCACAGCAATGCGGCTACGTCACCACCCGGACCTGCAGTTAGAGGGATTCCCTGCTAGGTCTGGGTGGTAATGCAGCACAGTAATTGGCTGCAGGGGTTGGAGGGGGCGGGAACTTGCTCAGAAGAGCCCCATAAAGGTCGCAGCTGTAGAGCACTAAGCTCTATAGCAGCTGCGATTGAGATCTGATTATTCTATCTCCAGCCAGCCCAGCCAGCCAGGATTGAAGCCAGCAAGGGAGTCTGCCTGCCAGCCCAGCCAGCCAGGAAAGAAGCCAGCAAGGGAGCCTGCCTGCCAGCCCAGCCAGCCAGGAAAGAAGCCAGCAAGGGAGTCTGCCTGCCAGCCAGCCAGCCCAGCCAGCCAGGAAAGAAGCCAGCAAGGGAGCCTACCTGCCAGCCAGCCCAGCCAGCCAGGAAAGAAGCCAGCAAGGGAGCCAGCCACTGCTTGAAAAACCATCTAGCCATTCTATCGGGAAGGAAGCAAGTTAGCCCAGCAATAACTGTGATAGTGGTAAGTAAATTGCATTTTGTGGCTTTAGTTATTTAAAATGGGAATAGTGTGCTTTATTTAAGTTTTTAATGTTTAGAGGTAGATGGGGATGTAGTATGCAGTATTTAAATCTGTGCAGTGGTTATTTTGAGACTTTTGAGTACTAGTTTAAAATGGGAATATATTGTGGTTTAATTTTTTTTAATGTTTAGAGGTAGATGGTGGGTGCTGTACGCAGTATTTAAATCTGTGCAGTGGTTATTTTGATATTTTTGAGTAGTAGTTTTAAAGATATAAAACCTGAATGTATATAATTGTTATTATTCTTGGGGTATGATTTGGAAGCATTACTTTTAAAAGGCTGAACTATGTATAGAAGTTGTTTGTTTCTGTTGGGGGGCAGTGAAATATAAATTTAGTGTGACTCATTTCTATTGTCATAGCTTTTTCTGGGTATTGTCTGTTTGCAGATAGGAAATGTTCAAGCATAGTTTGCACTTTTTTGTATGGAAATGTGTGCAATTTAATGCTGTTTTCAGGAAGTTACGATATACTGTTTAGGTAATTTTTCCTGTTAGTTCCTGCAAGTCCATGTGTTTGTGGTACAAGTCTACCTTTTGAGGGGGAATGTTAACACTTAGTGTAATTCATTTATTATTCTAGTAGGTACATGTTGCCAATTTGCTGAAGCTGTTTCAAGATTGTTTTCATTTATACTTGTAAATGTGTGCATTTAATTTATTATGCATTTTTAATAAGGTTAAAATGTACTGCTTTGCTTGTAATGTGAATATGGGTGTGTTGCTTTTACTTGGGCCTGTTTATTGCATTGCTGTGCTGGATTAATTGCTGTTTTGAGGTAAAAGGAGCCCATGGAGTCTGCTGTACTCTGTAGTTTGTTACTTCTCTTGCAAGAAGTATTTTTAAAAGTTAAAATGTTTACGGACTTTTTTCCCATTTATTTTTTTTTTTTGTGGATGGATGCTCAGAAGTTAATGCAATGTATTTGAGATTGTGCTAAACCATGTCGTTGTTACAGGGTAGTTTGCGTTTATAAGTAGCAAAGTTTGTATTTTGTGTGTTGGTGATGTCTTCAACATACTTGTGTACTGTTTTCATTATAGTCCGATTACGACCAGTGCTGCTGTTGGGCATGTTCATTAATAGACCATTGCGTTGTGTAAATTAGTGCCGTACATTTCTTTTAACTGCTGTGGTCAAAAGCTAAAGCAGGTCTATGGTATCCACTGTGCATTCTCATTCATTTTAGTGTTTTTTGGTTCAGTGAATGTGGTTAACTTTGTTTGTCTTGAGGGGTGGGGTGAGGTGAGCATGTTCAGTGGTAAAAATAATGCATTTAATTTTCTACAAGCTGTATTAATGTTAGTTTTCAATGGCCAAAATGCCCCCTACATTACCTCATTTACTATTTGACCTTTTTCAAACTGTAAACTCTTTTTTGCTCCATTCCTCGGTTATTTTGCATGCCAATGTTTTTCAAGCCAGTTCTTTTGTGTGCCAATGTTTTTTCAAGCCATTTCTTTCACATGCCAATGTTTTTCGAGCCAGTTCTTGAGCATGCCAATGTTTTTCAAGCCAGTTTTTTCGCATGCCAATGTTTTTTGAGCCAGTTCTTTCTTGTGGCTATGTTTTTCGAGCCAGTTCTTTCGTTTGCCAATGTTTTTCGAGCCAGTTCTTTCGTGTGCCAATGTTTTTCAAACCAGTTCTTTCGCATGCCAATGTTTTTCAAGCCAGTTCTTCCACATGCCAATGTTTTTCAAGCCAGTTCTTTCACGTGCCAATGTTTTTCAAGCCAGTTCTTTCACGTGCCAATGTTTTTCAAGCCAGTTCTGTTTGCCAATGTTTTTCAAGCCAGTTCTGTTTGCCAATGTTTTTCAAGCCAGTTCTTTCATTTGCCAATGTTTTTCGAGCCAGTTCTTTCATGTGCCAATGTTTT
This sequence comes from Protopterus annectens, assembly GCF_019279795.1. Lineage (NCBI taxonomy): Eukaryota > Metazoa > Chordata > Ceratodontiformes > Protopteridae > Protopterus > Protopterus annectens. Next base: position 1,596,984,703 of record NC_056732.1, on the reverse strand, counting down.
TCAAACCAGTTCTTTCGCATGCCAATGTTTTTCGAGCCAGTTTCATGTGCCAATGTTTTTCAAACCAGTTCTTTCGCATGCCAATGTTTTTCGAGCCAGTTCTTTCGTGTGCCAATATTTTTCGAGCCAGTTTTTTGTGCCAATTAAGCCAGTTCATTTGTACTGTGCAGCAGTATGTTACTGAACCCTACTAACACAGTGTTGGTAAATATGTTGCATATCAGGTAAGTACAGATTCAAGCATGAAGAGAGCAGCAGTTTCATCACAGTCAACCAGCAGCAAGAGAATGTGCAAGTGGCAGGACGTTTGGAAAACAGAATTTGACTGGATCGAGAGATGCACTGATGTCAAAGCATTCTGCAGGTACTGCAAGAGAGAATTTCTAGTGACCCATGGTGGAAGAAATGATGTTGCACGACATGAGGCAACTGAACAACATAAGACTGCCATTCTTCAAGCTAAATCCACTCACCTGATGACAAAGTGGGCAAGGAACGCAAACCTTGAGGGCCCAGAACTTAGGATCATTGCAGCAGAAGCCTCTGAGGTTTTCCATGCTGTTAAGCACAATATTTCGTATAACAGCTTGGACTGTGCAGTAAAGTTGGCCAGCCAGTTGTACAGTGACTCAGACACTGCAAAGAAACTATCTTGTGGCAGAACCAAGGCTGAAGCCATAGTCGAAAATGTTTTGGGACCACACTCATTGGAATGCCTCCTGCATGACCTTCAAACACCAGGTACTTCATTTGCAATTTCATCAGATGCTTCCAACAAGGGGAACATAAAATTATTTCCCTTGTTGTGACGGAATGTTCTAAAGAAGAAGGGGTGGTGAATGGCCTTTTGGACTTCTATGAAGACCCTGATGAATCGGCACAGGCTATTTCACAGCAAATTTCCAACATTATGGAAAGGCACTCCTTGCCCTGGAACCATATTTCAGCTTATGGGGCTGATAATGCCAATGTGAACTATGGGAAGAAATCTGGTGTGTATACCAGATTAAAAGAAAAGTGCCTATCACTCCAGAAGGCTAACTGTGTTGCCCATATCATTCACAATGCAGCCAAAAAAGCTGCAGCACAACTACCATACGATGTGGAAGCATTTGTAATGAGACTTTTCAGCCACTTCTCAGGTTCGGCCACAAGGACCAGAGACTTGAAAGACTTCTTTGAGTTTTGTGGCATGGAATTTGAGAGTCTGTTAAGACATGTGCCAACAAGGTGGCTGTCACTACTCCCAGCCATTGAAAGAGTAGTGAAAAATCTCCCAGTGCTCCAGTCCTATTTCCTCTCTCAGGGAGAAGAGGAGACCCCCGGCAGATATGGCAGTACTTTTCAGCTAATGAGCATGGTGAGAATGAATTGCCTACGCTGCACCAGTACTATTTGCACTTTCTCTGTGATGTTCTTGTTGATTTTAATGAACATATAAGTACATTAGAAAAATCAGCACTTACTGCCATGGAAACTTTTTGTGTAATGGTCTCTCTGAAGCAAAAACTGCAGGCAAGAGCTGAAGGTGCCTTTTTTGGAGGGAAACTTAGGGCACTTATGAGCACATTAGACAGCACTTCTGCTAACAAACTGAAAAGAGACTTCATTGTGTTCTTGGAGACAGCAGTGAAATACCTGGAGCAGTGGTTTGATTATACTGAAAGCAACTATTTGTTTACACTATCTAAATTATCTCTAAATGAGCCCTTTGCCTTCAGTGACTTGCTTAATGTGACCACTGCCCTGAGTCTGCAGGATGTAGATGAAGATTATCTTTTTAGGGACTACTTGGCAATTAGGCCCTCTCGAACAGTTATGTAACACAAGCTTGACCCCAGGAGAGAAGTGGCTGAAGCTTTTCAAAGAAGGGCCTGAACTGACTACACTCTATCCGGTAATTGCTAGGGTTTTATCTATACCGCCTCAAACGCATTTGCAGAAAGAGTTTTTCATTGATGAAATGTAAATGGACAGATGTCTGAAACCGATGTAGTGTGGACTTGTTAAAAGCTGAACTAATGATGAGTGTAAATTACGGATGAAATGTTGTGACTTTTACTCAAATATTGTTTCAAATCGGGCCCTTCTTCAAGCCATAAAATCAAATTCAAAATACACTTTTAAAAAAAAGTGATTTATTGTACTAGTGTGCAGTATAAAGTACTAGGGTGCAGTTTGTAATTTTGTGTTTCTTTGTTTAGCATTAATTTGCTACGGTGCATATGTAGTACTAGGGTATGTAGTTTTGTGTTTTTTCTTTGCTTTACCTTTAATTGACTAAGTCTTAATTTTATACTTGGTTTGTATGTGGTATGTAGATTTTTTAAGTTTTCTTTCTGAATAGCAATGGTTGGTTTATGAATTTTACTTTTTAAATAAAGTGTGTTTAATGATTAGTGTATTTTTTATTCCTTTAAAGTTTATTTATTGTTACAACTGATTAGTGTGTGTTTGCAGTAATAGTTCACTTCATTTAAATGGTTTGAGTTTTCAGTATGCTGTAATGTCATAATGTTGCATCCATAGCTAATACTGCATCTCCTTTAACAACTCTGGTAATGTCGTGGTGGGGGTGTGGCCAGTGTCATGTTGGCCACACCTCTACCCTGTTGACCACACCCCCATGTCCCACTTTGCCCTTGTTAAAAGGTGGCAACCCTAAGTGGTACTGTGGTGGGGGCGAAAGCCATGCTGGGTAGAGGTGATGAGGATTCCTTGAGTGAGATAAGACAGGATTTGTTTATGTACACAATGCTCAAGAATTTTTCAGAGGGGAGAGAGTACGGCAATTGAGCGATAAGTAGAGAGTTCTACAGAGTTTCCACCTTTGTGGATAGGTATGGTGTGGAATTTCTTCCAGAGAGTTGGAACAGTGGATTAAGCAGTTAGTGAGGATGGACACTGGGTATGCTATGGAGATAGCAGCAGCCTTTAGGAAGAGAGATGGCAAGTCATCAGCTGACGGGGAACAAGGTTTAAGTTTGAGAAGAACATTTTTAATGTAGCTAGTAGGGATAGATTTTAGTGAGAAATGGGAGTTTTGTTGTAGGGGGTGGTGGGACGTGAGGAATTGGTTGGGTTGGAAGTTGGCATAAGTTTGCTAATGGTACTGATAAAGTAGGTATTGAGGATGGAGGCAGTTTCTTGTAGTGAATTAGGACAAGGGTTTGGTGTTGAGGAGTTTCCAGGGTGGAGAATTTGGTTGACAGTTTTCTTGGATTTTTTGGGATTTCTATATTGTGTAGTTAGAGGTATGTGGTAGAAACTGCGGTGGTGGTGCTGTGGTAGCATTGTCACCTCACAGTAAGACGTTGTCCTGTTCGATTCTCAGCTAAAAGCGTATTCTGTGTGGAGACATGGGTGAATGGGCGTACCTTCGTTGAAGGTTGTGCATCAGGGCTGGCAACTCAGCACGTAAAAATCTGCTGCCAATCATTAGCAGACTGGCGACCCCTAACCGGGAAAAGCCGAAAGACACAACAAGAGGTATGTGGTAGAAGTTTTTTTCAATGTTTATGTGTTTTTTGGCCAGGTTACTGAGTTCCCTACATTTTTGGAGGTGTATGTGATTTTGTCTTTATCCAGAGTTTCCATGTAGAATCGGTTTTGGATGAGAGACAGGGATGACTTGGTGAGCCAGGGCGAACAATGCGATTTGACTCTGACAGTTCTAGGAGGGGCTAGGGAGTTTATAGTGTTTAGGAAGATGGAGTTAAATTGAATAACAGCTTCACTAGAGAGAGGTGAGTGAGGAAGGACCAGTCAATTGTGGAGAGATAGTTGTTGAAAGTCTGAGGGTTGAAGCTGGTTAGCTTATAGCATCCCATGAATTTATGAGGTCTAGTCATGTGGGAGGAGAATCTTTGGATGCGTATTGGGGAGTGATCACTAATGGAGTCTGGCAGGGATTTGGGGTGGTGGGAGGGGAGACAAGAATCCAGTCAAGAATAGAACTGGTGTTTGTGGGTTTGTGAAGAAAAGTGGGAGAAGAGATAAGCTGGGTGTAGCCATATAGGTTTATGCTGGTGGTAGAGGAGTTAGAGGTAAGGGCAAGCCAAGTGATATTAACATCACCTAGTATGATAGTTTCATTAGGTATACTCTCAGCCATCCAGTGAAGAACCTGTTTTAGTAAGGGTATGGTATCTCCAGGGGGTATAAAGATAGCAACTATTGTTAGGGTTTTGTGGTTGCTTAGTTTACAATTAGCAAATGTGAGTTCAGCTGGGTAAAAAGAGGGGGGGGTTGGTTAGGGGGGAATAAGGTTAGGAGCTCTGAGCACATAATGGCTACACCTCCACCTTAAGGCATAAGATGTTGTAGCCAGGTGGAGAAATTCATTGTCTGTGTTATGTGGCTTCAGCCATATTTCAGAGAGAGATTATGTTAGGGGAGTATTGGGCTATCCAAGAGTGAAATATAGTTTTCTTCTTAAGAATGCTGTGGATGTTGATTGAGTAAAAGGAAAGATGTTTCAGACTAGGGTTTGGTGCTTGCAGGAGTGTGTGAGTTGGGTTGGTGGGAGTAGAAGAGTTGATGTGTGGGCCTGGATTGGGGTGAATGTCACCTGAGAGTCAAAGGGTGTTGCCGAGGTGGAGTAGAAACTGTATAGTGGGGTAAGGTGGGAGAAATTTCAGTTTGTTTTTATGATTTGGAATGGTATTTGGAGGAAATTTGATTTTGGAGAGAGTGTATTCAGTGCAGGAGAAGAGACTGAGTGTTACGGGAGTGGAGCAATGGCTAAAGGTGTTTGTATTGTAGGAGGATGTTGGGGAGTTGGGATGTAGATTCAGTTGAGTGTGATAATAGGTGTAGTAAGATAGGAGAAGAAAAAGAAAGGATGAGAGAAGAAGGAAGAACACTGTGATGGGTAAGTAGTAAGATGGGGAGGATGGTGTGTGAGCGAGCAGAGGAAGGTGAGTGGGATTATTATGGGGAGGGGATGGGACAAGTATAGGTGGGAGGTATAAATTAGAGTGTGTTGGATGGCTGGAGGGGCCTGGGTAGGAGGGGTAAGGATGCGATTGGCTGCGGTTGAGAGATGTGGGAGTGTAGAGGTGGTGGAGTAAGATATGGTTAGCTATAAAGGTAATTGACTCAGGGTTCGGTGGAAATGGGGGTAGGGTAGGAGAGCAAAGTGAGCCTAGAGTGTAGTGAGGGTGAACAGACTGGGCAGGCCCAGACAATAGGAAAAGGATGTTTCAGAAAAAACAATGAGAGAAGCTGTGAGTAGATGCTATGGCTTAAATAATGTAAATGTTATTTAATTTGAAAAACAGCAAAAAGAAGACAACAGAAATTAGGTAGAGCTAAAGTAGGCTAGTATGGGCAGCGGGGTATATGTCTAGTAGAATTGATATGGTAAGGTTGGTGGTGTGCAAGCTACAGCTGTGATTGAAGTTCGCTGGATTGCAGTGGCTGAGGTGAAGAGGCATTGATGTTTTAAGCTTGATGGACGGGGGGGAAATGCACCATTCTTTATTGGATTGAATAGTTAACTGCCTGGATAAAGAAAAGAAAGTGGGTTAGTTGTGAGAGTTAAGCAGACAATGGGAGAGTTATGGACTAAAAGGGAGGAGTGAACAGATGCCAATACAGAGGTAGAGAGGGGAAGGGTAAGAAAGAATAGTAGAGAAAGAGTGGCTTGGTAAGGGCAGGAAGCAGCTGTGGATAGGAAGAGGTAAGGACTAAAGAAGGAAAAAATTAGAAGTCAAGAGAGAGGGAGGTGATTATAGGATGAGAAGTAGGAAAGTACAGTTTTGTACCTACCATAAATGTAGATGTTCAAGTGTACACACTGCCGCAGTCATTACACTTGGGTTATCCTGCCATCAGGCAGTCCCTCAGTCGGCCAGAGTTCCAAAGTCTTGGTCCAGCGTCAGTTGCTGTCGCTTCTTCCCTGACGTCAGTGTGCCAGGGGTATATAAGATGCAGCCGATGCCATTTTCTTCAGTTTTTCTTGCCCCAGATGTCAGGTGCCCCCCAAAAGGTAGACAATGTAAATTGCTAATAAAACATACATATGAAAAGCAATCAAAAACTTTCAGTTACCAGCAAATACTCCCCATAGGTAGCAAAGGGTAGAAGGCCTAGGTAAGTACCAGCAAGGAAGAAAAGTAGGAGGGAGGGTAACCTAGACTGCAGCAGTGTATACACTCAAACATCTACATTTATGGTAGGTACAAAACTGTACTATGTTCATCATGTTACACTGCTGCAGTCATTACACTTGGGCAGAATCCCAAAGCTGAGGTTGGGTGGCTGGTTCTATAAGGCATTAGGGGTGGCTATAAGGCCCTGCAGCACTGCAGTGGCAAAGCCAGCTCTGAATTTAGAGTAAAGAGGCAGATGGTAATGCTTGGTGAAGGTATGTACAGAACTCCAAGTTGCTGCTTCCAAAATGTCCTTGGCAGGTACTCCTCTGAGGTAGGCAGTTGAAGTGGCTGTTGCCCTGGTGGAATGAGATCTAATGCTGTTAGGTACAGCTTTCCCATGGTGTGTATAGCAGAAACGTATACAGTGCCCTATCCATTTTGAAATGGCTTTTCCCTGTGCTCCTGCATCATATGCTACAAACAATTGCTCAGTTTTCCTGAAAGCTTTCGTTTTGTCCAAGTAGAAGCGTAACTGCCTGTGTATGTCCAAGGAATGTAGAAGTCTCTCCCCTTTATTCTGTGGCTTTGGATAAAAAGTTGGCAAGTGAATAGTTTGGTTTAGAGCCACACTTGATACCACATTTGGCATAAAAGTAGGGTTTGTTCTTAAAGACACCCTGTCTTGGTGGAAAATGATGAAAGGTTCCACTGCCATTAGTGCCTGTAGTTCTGAAACTCTTCATGCTGAGGTTATTGCCAGGAGCAGAGCAGTTTTCCAAGAGACATATTTTAAGTCTGCTGAGTTAGCTGGCTCAAAAGGAGGTAAAGTTAATTTTTCCAAGACGAAGTTGAGGTCCCAAGTTGGAGTTGGTGCTCTACGGGATGGTCTTATGTTTTTAGCCACTCTGAGGTACTGTTTTAGCAAAGGATTAAAAAAAAATTGGTGGGTCTGTGTTGTAATGAGCAGAGATGGCAGAGGCGTGGATCTTAATGGATGAAAAGGAGAGGCATTTGTCCAGCATCTCAGTTAAGTATTGTAGTATCTGAGGAATATTTGGGATAAGAGGGTCAAGGCTGTGAGCCTGGTTCCAGGCACAGAATCTCTTCCATTTATCCGAATAGGCTTTCCTGGTGCTAGGCCTTCTGTTCTCCAGAATGACATCCATAACAGCTTTGGAGAGAGGCATTGCTTGCTTGACTAAGGAATCTGCCATGCAGCCAGGTTTAAAGTCTTGAGCTGGCTGTGAAGTATCTGATTGTTTTGCCGAGTCAGAAGATGTGGGATTTAAGGCAAAATCCATGGTGGACCTTGTGCTAAGTTCTTTAAGATTGGGTACCAGTGCTGGCGTGGCCAGTCTGGGGCAATCAGGATCATCTTTGGCTTTTCTTGTCTGGCTTTTAGGAGTACCTTTGAAAGGAGAGGTAGTAGTGGGAAAGCATATACTTGTAGGTTTTTCCAGCTGAATGAGAGGGCATCCACTTTCCATGCTTCTGGGTGGTAAGTCCTTGTGCAGAATTTCTGTAGCTGGCAATTCATTGGGGATGCAAACAGATCTATGTCTGGGATCCACCATTTTTGTGTTATCATTCTGAATATTTGTGGATGTAATTTCCACTCGTGCGGATCCATTATGTTTCTGCTTAAGTCGTCTGCCAGAGTTTTTTTCTCTCCTGGCAGGAATTGTGCTTGCAGATGAACTTGATAGGTTAGAGCTGTTTTCCACAAGGTCATGGCTTGACTGCAGAGGGGATATGAATGAGTGCCCCCTTGCTTGTTTATGTACCACATAACTGTGGTGTTGTCTGTCTTTAGTAGTAGTTGTCCTGGATGCAGAAGGTCCTTGAAAGCTATAAGGGCATTTTGTACAGCTAGCATCTCTTTTTGATTGATGTGAAGATGCCTTTGTTCTGCGGGCCACTTGCCCTGAATACATTTTCCTGCCATGTGTGCTCCCCAGGCATAATCCGAAGCATCTGTTGTCAGTGTTTGCCTGGCTGTGGGTTGAGTGAAAGGCTGTCCCTTGTTGAGGTGACAGGCTTGAGCCCACCATCGAAACTCCTGTTGAAGGCAAGGAATAAGTGGTATTACTGTTTCCAAACTGTGACAGTGTTGAGACCAGACACTCTTTAGGTACCATTGTAGTTTCCTCATATGCAGTCTGGCATATGGAATTAGTAGTATGCAAGATGCCATGTACCCCAAGGCCTGCAGAATTTTTCTTGCAGGGAGTTGGGTTTTTGTTGCCATCAATTGGAAATATTGAGTCAGTTGTCCTTGTTTGTCTGGCGTGAGATAAGCCATCTGGGCCATTGTATTTAAGCTGGCACCCAGGAATATTATCTCTTGTGAGGGCACTAGTTTTGACTTCTTTTCATTTTGTACCCTAGGCAAATTAGCAATCTTTTTACAAACACCAGATGCTTTAGAAAAATGTCTTTGCTCTCTGCTTGAATAAGGCAGTCGTCCAAGTATGGGTAAATTTGAATTCCTTTTTTGTCTGCAAAATGCAATTACTGGTGCCAGGTATTTTGTAAAGACCCTGGGCGCAGTAGATAAGCCAAAGGGCAGTGCAGATAATTGGTAATGCATTGAACCAGCTAAGAATCTGAGGTATCTTCTGCAATTTTGTCTGATAGGGACATGCAGGTATGCCTCCTTGAGCCAAGCTTTCTTGCCCAGCATGGGAAGAAGCTGCTTTAGTGTCAACATTTTGAATTTTGGAACATCCAGGTAAGTATTTAGAGAAGAAAGATCCAGAATGGGCCTCCAGGCTTTGTCCTTTCTGGGAACCAGAAAGAGGCATGAGTAAAATCCTTGTCCTTGCTCCTGTGTCGGTACCTTTTGAATAGCTCTCATGTCCATGAGTGCTGTAATTTGTCTTTGAGCCTCTGCCCTTTGATTTGGTGGCAGATTTGGCATTCCTTTTAACCTTGGCAGAGTGTGAAAGTGGAACCTGTAACCCTGAGATACAATATTGAGAACCCATTTGTCTTTGGTGATATGCCAATTGTGAAAGAAAAGTGCTAGTTTTCCCCCAAGGGGGCTGCCAAGAGAGAAGTGCTTGGCAGCTGTAGTGGGAAGTCATTGGGGCTGTTTTTTTATAAGGCTGAGGCCTGTCCTCCCCTTCTTTCTGGGTTGAAGCACCCCATTGTTGAGGCCTGTAAGAACCTTGTGGTTGACCTCTGCCTCTTGGACGTCTGTATCTGCCCCTTTGAGGTCTGTCTGTAACTGGAAAGGACCAATTTTTTGTTGGCCAATTTCTGCTAAATCGAGGAGGCTGAACCTGTAAGAAATCTTTCACCGTTTGCATAGATTTTGCCTTATCCTCCATTTTCTTTAATACCTCTTCTGCCTTAACTCCAAATAAAACATCCTGCTGCAAAGGTGCATCCAATAATTTTTCTTTAACATGAGCTGGTAAAGTCTGCTCTTTTAACCAAGCATGTCTTCGAATGACAGACCCTGTAACTGCTGCTCTACAGGAGGCCTCTAATGAATCAAAACCACATTGTATGTTTTCCCACTTGTTCAGCTGCATGCAATAAATCCTGCATTTCCTTATAGTTAGGAAGATCTGAATTTGGAAGCATTTTTTGTTTCAACTGAGACATCAAAAATTGCTGATATTTAAACATGTGAAACTGGCAATTTAAGGCCCTCATTGCTAAAGTTGCAGATGTATATTACTTTCTTCCCCCATCTGTCTAATACTCTGGAATCTCTGTCAGAGGGAACTGGATTTTTTGCTGTAGAGGCCTTTACCCCTTTGGGACCCTGGGAAATAGTTTCAGGGTCAGCAACAGGGCTTTTATAAAGACATTTGTGAGAGTCAGGGACTCTGTAGTATCTGTCTGGCTTAACTGGAGCAGGAGGTAAAGAATCAGGATTTAAACTGGATTCAGAATACACATCATCCACAATATCTAACACTGGCGGAATAGCAAGGGGTCTGTGTTGAGGTAATAAAAGAAAATCTCTAAGCCTTTTCTTGGATTCTGAATAATCCTGGCCCTCCCAATGGAAATGCTCCCTCATGGTATGTAAGGTTTCCCCAAAGGAGTAGTCCTCTGGTGGAGAGGCTGAAGGAATTGATTCCTCAGCATCAGAATCCTCATAAGGGGGTAAAGAGTATCCTTGGTCTGAGGATGAATCTGAAGAGATGGACACCTGGTCGGATGAGTCATAGTCAGCATCCTGTCTAGGCCTTTTATCAGGAGGAGGGTGGGACCCCCTGATCAGAGTAATTAAGTCTTCGGCCATTTTGAGCATCTGTTTCTTAGGCATGGAGGTCTGTCCTGGTGAATGTTGAAGTTGTTTCTTTGTTTTTAAAGGGGTTTTAGACTTAGCAGAAGATTTAATGGTTAGCTGACTAGGTCTGAAAACACCCTCTGAAGCTGAGGGTTGTTCAGCTGCTCCGGATCCCTCTGAAGGGTTAGTCTCAGTAGGCCATAAATCTGGTGTATCCAAAGGCCCAGCCATCTCCACATGGGAGTCAGAGACGGCCTGTAGTTCCAAAGAAGCGGTAGTCAGGGGCTGCGAAGGCGCCTCGCCGAAAACCAGCAACTGGCCTAGAAGAGGCTTCGTCGTCAGTTTTGGGCCTCGGATGCCTGTTCTTGTCTTTGCACTTTCTGTGTATCCCGGTTGTCGGTTGTTTTGACGGCATGGTGTAATTGAATTTTCTGCCAAAATAATGGGCAAAATCAAACAGACGTTTAATTGTGTGCTTGTTAAACCTAGCACAAAACCGACAACCTGTGATGTCGTGGTCTGGGCCTAGGCATGGGATACAATAAGAATGGAAATCCTTATGACGTATTTGCTTCCCACAAGAAATACAATTATTAACTTTTACTGACATCGGTCTGAGGCAAGAAAAAGTTTCCCCAACGGGGTACTTAGCTTTGTAGAAGACTTTAGTTCTGGATTCGGAATGAAAATCTCAGGAGTTGGCCGACCGGCACTTGCGAACTGCTTTTGCTTCGGACACTGCGCGGCAAGAAAGACTGAAGAAAATGGCATCGGCTGCATCTTATATACCCCTGGCGCACTGACGTCAGGGAAGAAGCGACAGCAACCGACGCCGAACCAAGACTTTGGAACTCTGGCTGACTGAGGGACCGCCTGATGGCAGGATAACCCAAGTGTAATGACTGCAGCAGTGTAACACGATGAACATGTGGGTATTAGATGGTAAGTAGATATGGACAGAAAGAGAATGTCTGAGTAAGGGAAAGGTGTGAGGATTAAGGATGACTAGGAGGGGGTTAGACAGCAAATAAGAAGGAAGGAAAATGATTAGGAGTGACTAGGAGGTAATTAATCAGCAGATGAGGAGAAATATAACATACAAAAGCAGTGAACCTCTGTAGTAGTTTACAGCCAAACAAAAAACAGTGAGTTACAGTATCAGTGTTCTTCACAAGTGAAGCAAATAGTTGAAAAGGCAATATTCAAAAATGCAAACTAAGCAGGCAGTTCTAATAATAGAACAGAAGTCAAAAATAAAGAAGTCAGTGGGTCCAGTAATAGCTTACCACTAAATAGATATCACAGTAACAGTGTTCTATACAGACAAAAAAAGAGTCACAAAAAGGAGGTTACGGGGTTATCTACACATGCTATGCATTGAGTTTCACTGGTATACAGTTGAGCCAAGGGTCATACAATCAATGCTGTGCACAAACAGATGTGTCGAGGGTACAACCTGCTGTTTAGGATATAATTCCAAACAGCAATAAAGTACCCCGCACAAAGGCAACCATTTTTCAGCAAAAATAGTAGTTGTGTTAAATTAGAGCAGCTTCTTTCTGAATAAAGGAAAGTAAAACAGTAATTACCATGCCCTGTGCCTACTGCTAAAGGAAGAGGGTACTAAAATGAATCTGTATTTAGCAGCAGCAAGTTAAAGGTACTCAGCCGAAGACTGAGCCAGCTGCCACCATAAGCTAGGAAAACACGTTAGCTATACATGAAAGAGTGGGTAGGGCAATATTCATGTCTAGGTTAGATCTAGTATTACGTGAAAAGTATGGTAAACAGTTGCAAAATCTACATCACTGTTCAGTACATAGAAGAGAGCAAGAAAAAGTACATAACAGCTGGGATGTCCAATACAGCTTTAGAGACTATACCTTAAAACATTGATAGCTGTACCTTTTCTTTTTTTTGTACAGCCTTTCTTTATACAACACTTGCAGAAGCAATTAAACAAAGCATAGCACTGCAGCTGTGGCACACCACCAGGTATGGAGATAGCAAGTTAGATGGAAAGTAGAGAGAGAAGATGGAGCGCAATGCCAGTAGTAGATTTTAAGTGCCGCAAAACATGCTGGGAGTGCAATACAGGAAAAATGAAAGTACGTAAAAAATGTGGTAGGTTCAATAAGGAGAGATACATCAGGGTGTACATTGTCCTGGGAGGCCCAGACCACCGGAAAAGGAAGTTTCAGAAAAAACAAAGAAGTTGTGAGTAGGTGCTACACCTTAAACAATATAAATATTATTTATTTGAAAAACAGCAAAAAAGATAACAAAAACATCCTACCCTTTTCTAAGGATATCAGTTCCAGTTGGTTTAGCTCTGTTACTATATTTACTACTTCCAGTATGGTTGGTTTAGACTTTTATTTCCATTTTCTAGTAATTGCTTTTCTGGCAGCCACCATTATTAGACACAGCAAGGCCTTACCATGTCTAGGCAATTCCAATTCTGTGTCACAGCTCAGAAAAATCATCTCCCTCATCAGACCAATCTGCCCACCGAGCATCTATGACAGTGCATCCTGCAGGGAATCCTTAAAGTCCGGCAACACACTGCACTCCCGAAAATATGTTCCCAATTACATCTTTCTTTCTCTTCACACCTCCAACATTTACTGTCCACCTGAGGAAAAATTCTCTTGGAGTTTACTTGGGGTATAAAATAGCTATGTAAACATTTCCAGGCAAAAATCCTAAATCTTCTAGATTTTGTTGCATATTTGGGAGACATACATATATCCTCCCATTGTTTCTTTGTGAATTGCTTATCCAGTCTCTCTTCCTAATCCTTTCTAACCTCCTCGGATTTATTTTTATAGTTCTGGTGCAATATTTTATATGCTCTACTAATTATTCCTTTTTTAATGGCAGCTTCTGTTCTAAATTCCATTTAAAACTCTACCAGTGCTGGTCTTTCATTTAGGATCCCCCTATTTCTTTCTCAGAAGTTTAGGCACATAAAGGAGAGAATGGCACCTGTTCAGCAGAGTTCTGGGTAATTAAAAGATACAGACATTCATTCCAGTCTGCTTCCAGTATTCTGCAGACCTATCAGTTCTTACACATCCCACATCCACACATGAAAGAATCCCATGTCTCCACTAAAGACTAGTATAGCAATGACATAACTTTAGGTACTCACTTTCAGGGATTTGAGCCACTTGGAGGAGGGGCCATCATCCAGGCAGACAGAGAGAGTGAATTGTCCTGGCTTGTCAGGACCCACATGACATCCTGATTTGTGTATAATCCCACAGTACTATGGCTATTGTGCACAGTTGGGGGGTGTGTGTGTGTGGAAAAGCACATCTTGACCCATAATGCTACATGCAGAGCTAACTGCCTTCTCTGGGTGTTAGGCATGCAGCTCATCCCAGAATGGGTGAGCCAGCATTGTCTGCTCTCTTCCATCCTCCCTGCCCAGCTTCTACTCAAATCCACAGCTTTATCCTTCTGCTCTGTTGAGCTAGCACACAATGAAATGTTGATTATAAGGGTGATGTCCATTTACTTTGCTAGTTTGCACACACAAAGAGACGTACAAACCAATATGCATGTTGCCTTCTTTTAACATACTGCAACTCAAAAGAATACCTCTAATTTAAATGCTATCACAAAGACAGCATTTTTGTTCTTGGCCAAAACTGAAACTGTATTTCACAGAGATGAAACGATTTGTATGACAGTCGCAGTATCTATACATTTTTTTGCATGTTACTACATGCTGTAAATAAAATTATCAAAATTCAGTCTCACTGTATTGCTTAAATGGTGTGGGTCATGACTAGAAAGGTGTTCATGGACCAGCTCAATTATCCAGTTAACAAAATTAATGAATAACTGTCACACACAACTCTCTCTGATTTGCATCACAATATTCACTCAGGTTCATTGGTGATACCTTTTAAACAGAGTATGAGAATGACAGGAGCATCCCTGTTGTCTACTCATGTGCTTCAGTGTTCAATTTAACAGTGTATATTTATATACACATCTTCATACTACCATATTAAACTTCAATATAGTATTTCAGTGCACACTGCTGTTGTACTGGTCAGCTTCTATAAAAAGTCAGTTATGTTTTTATGAAGGAAAGGATCTTATTGGGACAAAGCAGATGGGTGAAGAGTGCTTTCTGTTGTCTGTACTGAGTAGGCATGCAAATGAGTATCCTCTTCCTGAAGAATAGACTGGAATGAAGATATGCCCCAGTGCCAAAATTTGTTTTTCCTAGTTAAAAATAAAATGAAATCAATAAATAATAATGCATGACATAACAAATATATGTGTTTGTGTTTGGTAGCAAATTTCAAGATTTATTTTGAATTGTAAAAGTATGTAATATTGCTACTTCACTTCACATTTTTTTTTACCAGAAATCACATTCTTTTATTTAATAAGACAATAAACACACACACACTGTGAACAAAGCATAGCTAACACTAATACACTTTCCACCCAAGCCCTGAAACAATGAGCTATCAGTGGTAAATGTTTCCATATCCAAGTGCATTTCTTTTTGTTTATCAAGTTCCACTGCTTTTAATCTATATTGATGGAAATCCCAGAAGAGGTTTACCAGTCAGGATACAGGGAATGAGGCTTTTGTAGCACGTGGCTATATTTCATGAAATAGTTCCTAATGATCAGGTCTATCATAAAACAAAACAAAGCATTTACAACAGTAATGTTGACTAAAGCCAACATTGGAAGTGTATTGTAATGGGCTATCTTGCACCATCTATTGCAGAAACTGCATTATGTAGTGCAGATA
>NC_056732.1:1596934028-1596969070 GCF_019279795.1 Protopterus annectens | reverse complement strand
TTTTTCCCGGGTTTTCCACATGCAAAAATAAAATAATTCTTTTTTGTAGTGGGGGAAAGCCTCCCTGCACCCCCACCTGCTGATTTTATAAATATAAATAAATAAATAAATAAATATATATATATATATATATATATATATATATATATATATATATATGTTGTATATTTCGGCTTTTCCTGGTTAGTGGTCGCCACAGCAGAACTCCAGTCCGCTAATGATTGGCAGTAGATTTTTACGTACCGAGTTGCCAGCTCTGACGCACAACCTTAAAAAAAAATATATATATATATATGTATGTAAAAAAAAAAAAAAAAAAAAAATATATATATATATATATATATATACATACACATATATACATACATACATATACACACTAATTCTAAGATGGCACAATCTCCAAGGAAAGGGAATATTCATCCACCCAGGGTTAGCCAATCTAGAACACCTTTCAACCATCTGCATATATCGACCAAATGTGGTCGATCAAGCAGATGTTTACACGTTGCTGTGTTGAACATATTCTGGAGTTTTTTATATATATATACACACACACACATATATATATATATATATATATATATAAAACTGTTTAGAATGCAGACAGTTAAGAATGTAGACATTCAGAAGGACACTATTAGAATGCAGACAATAGACAAAGGTAAGTAAGCTGGTATTAGGGCTGGGAATGTGTTTGTATGAGTGTTAGAGGGTTAGGTTTAGAACCAGAGTTAGGTAAGTAGATAGCTTTAATGCTGTGCATGCTTGTTGGTGCTTGCATCCGTGTCCCAGTCTGTCTTGTGTAGTGATCGTGTTACAGAAAGGGTTTTACTAGGGATAGGGTTAGCATGTATAAGTAAGGTGTACCATAAGCAAGAAGTAATCTTACTTGCTCTGAACCATCTTGTTGATCTCTAAAGTCACTATTGCAAAAAATCCTTCCTATCAGTATGTACCACTTATTTTTTATTAATCCCCAGTACATTTTGGATATACCCCTTTTTTCTTTTTTATTCATTCCAGCACCTTTTGCCCTTAACTGTTTAGTATTAGAAATTTTCCGAAGGTGCAATTTTGGGAAGGTCACAAAAGATGCATTTCTTGTTTGGGATGGCAGCTCTTAACATTCAACAGTGAGGTTTTACTAAACAGTTTCCCAAATAATGATGTAACAAATATGGATTTGGAAACTGTTATATCCAGAAACTCCAGTTCTCCTTAATTCCAGTTTGATATGCATTTATATCTTGCCGCATTCCAAATTTGTGCATATTTTGTCATTTCTAATTTAGCCACTAAATGTCACTACTGCCTTATGAAGGAAATTGTACGTGTTTGTTTGTGTGTGTGCGTGCGCTAAATTACATTTTTTGTGATTTGTGTTTTATACATATATGCATTTTTGGTTCAATATACTGATATCAAAGAAGCGCTGCCAGGCTGAGTCTGAAAACGTTCCATGGAGAGCAGTACTCTACCCCAGAAAACAAATATAAATAAATAAAGTCTGTTACTGATGGGCTATTTTTGTTAAGGACAAATTGTAAAAAGGAAGTATGTGAACATATGATGTTTAAAGTACAAATTATTTATTTTTATGTTTTTTTTTTTTTTTTTTAAATTCTTAATCTTCTGGTATATTTGTTTCATTTTGGTTGAAACATTTGAAAAAAAGTATACTATTTAACTGAAATAATATTTGATTATTTCAAAAATCTTAGGAAAGTTGACTATGAATTTTAAGATTTATTTAGTGGATTCAGTTACCAAAAGTCTGACTGGGATAAAACCTCTTCTTAGCAGAGCCCCATGAAGAAAATGTCAGCAATTACAGTAATTCAAGTTAGAAAGCATTTTATAATGCAAAGAAGGAAAAAAAAAAGCACAAAAAACTCCAGTAGAACGCAGATTGTACATAAAACATTGAAGTAGTTCATACAATTCTAGGAAGACACTGTCTCTGCACAGTAAACACAGTCGAATACAAGGTAGAGTAATGTAAAGATTAGTTTATTGAAAAGTTGAGAAATAGAAGTTAACCAAGGAAGGTACAAGAACATAGCTAAGAGTACAGTAGGTGTACTCTTAACTGGGTTTTGAAGGATTTTATGTAATCTGTTTTCGTTAGAGAGGGGGAGACAGTATAGATGTATGTTGATATCCACACATGTACACACATATAAGTACATATTAGGGTGGCACAATGGATAGCATTGTCACCTCACAGCAATAGGTTCCCTGGTTCGATTCTTGGCTGGTGTTTATTCTGTGTGAAGGTCACATGTCCTCCCTGTGCTTGCATGGGTTTCCTCCGGTGCTTCAGTTTCCTCCCACATTCCAAAGACTTGTAGTACGTGGACTGGACAATTTAAATTGGCCATAGGTGTGAGTGGCCGGTACAGAAGAACAGCTGCAGCAGGGCTAGCCACCAGGTGGTGTGAGCCTTATACACATACACAAATCTGCAGCCAAAGTAATCTGTGCTGACCGCACCTAAAACACTGAGCTGCAATGAAGTGCACTTAGGATATCATTTCCTGAAGCCCGAGAAATTTAAAGCACTGTCCTGCAATTTCAGTAGTCTACCTAAACTAAAGTACAGTTGTGTACCTACCATAAATGTAGATGCTCGAGTGTATTCACTGTTGCAGTCATTACACTTGGGTTATCCTGCTGGCAGGCGTCCCACAGTCGGCCCGAGTTCCAAAGTCTTGGTCCAGCGTCGGTTGCTGTCGCCTCTTCCCTGCCGTCAGTGCGCCAGGGGTATAAAAGTTGCAACCAACGCCATTTTCTTCAGTTTTTCTTGCCCCAAATGTCAGGTGCCCCCAGATAGGAAGGCTGGAAAGATAAAATTATGCCAAAAAACATGTATATATTACTATAAACATTTCCTTCATCTACAAGCAAATACACCACATTAAGTAGTATAGAGATGAGAAGTACAGAGAAGTCCCAGCAATGAAAAAAGGGGGATGGTGGGTGGGTAACCTGGACTGCAACAGTGAATACACTCGAACATCTACATTTATGGTAGGTACACAACTGTACTATGTTCATCGTGTTTCACTGTTGCAGTCATTACACTTGGGTAGAATCTCAAAGCTGAGGTTGGGTGGCTGGGTCTAAATTGGATATGGCGAGGCTAACAAGCCCTTCAGAACTGCAGTGACAAAGCCTGCTCTGGATTTAGAGTAGAGAGGTAAGTGGTAGTGCTTGGTGAAAGTGTGCACTGAGCTCCAGGTTGCAGCTTCTAAAATTTCTTTGGTTGGTACTCCTCTGAGGAAAGCTGCTGAAGTGGCTGCTGCTCTGGTAGAATGATGCCTAATATCCTTAGGCACTGATTTGCCATGTTGTGCATAACAGAAGCGGATGCAGTGTCCTATCCATTTGGAGATTGTCTGCTTTGTAATAGTCTTTCCTTGTGATCCTACAGCATATACTACAAACAGTTGCTCAGTTTTTCTGAAAGCTTTTGTTTTGTCCAAGTAGAATCATAGCTGTCTGTGTATATCCAAAGCATGCAGAAGTCCTTCCCCTTTATTCTGGGGATTTGGGTAAAAAGTAGGTAAATGAATGGTTTGGTTTAAGGCCACATTGGAGACCACTTTTGGCATGAATATTGGGTTTGTCCTAAGAGAAACCCTGTCCTGTTGAAAAATGAGGAAAGGTTCCACAGCCATTAATGCCTGTAACTCTGAGACTCTTCATGCTGAAGTTATTGCTAGAAGCAGAGCAGTTTTCCATGACAAGAGTTTTAGATCAGCTGTGCTGGCTGGTTCAAAAGGAGGCAGTGTGAGTTTTTCTAAAACAAATTTGAGGTCCCAAGTATGTACTGGTGCTCTCCTTGGGGGTCTTATATTTTTTGCCCCTCTGAGGTACTGTCGTAGTAGAGGATGTGAAAAAATAGGAGGTTCCGTATTGTAATGAGCTGAAATGGCAGAGGCATGGATTTTAATAGATGAGAAAGATAAGCCTTTGTCCAACATCTCAGTTAGGTATTGCAAAATCTGAGGTATATTAGGGACAAGTGGTTCGAGCCCTTGTGCTTGGTTCCAAGCACAGAATCTCTTCCATTTTTCTGCATAAGATTTCCTAGTGCTGGGCCTCCTGGCTTCTAAAATAACATCCATAACAGCTTTAGAGAAAGGTGCAGTCTGAGTGGCTACATTATCTGCCATGCTGCCAGGTTTAAGGTTCGGAGTTGACTGTGCAGAATCTGATTGTTTTGTTGTGTCAGAAGATGAGGGATTTGAGGTAGAAGCCAAGCTGGGCCTTGAGACAAACTCTTTAGGATTGGGTACCAGTGCTGGCGTGGCCAGTCTGGTGCAATCAGGATCATTTTTGGCCTTTTTTGTCTGACTTTTAGTTGCACCTTGGTGAGAAGAGGCATCGGGGGGAAAGCATAGAATGTCAGGCATTTCCAGCTGAATGATAGAGCAACCACTTTCCATGCTTGAGAGTGATAAGTTCTTGTGCAAAATTCCTGTATTTGGTAATTGTGAGGGGAGGCAAAAAGATCTATGTCTGGGCGTCCCCATTTCCTCGTTATCATGCTGAACACTTGTGGATTTAGCTTCCATTCATGATAATCCATGAGATTTCTGCTTAGTTCGTCTGCCAGTGTATTTTTTGTTCCTGGCAGGAATTGTGCTTGCAGATGTACTTGATAGGTCAGTGCTGTGTTCCACAAAGTCATGGCTTGTCTGCATAGGGGATAGGAATGTGTGCCCCCTTGCTTGTTTATGTACCACATAACTGTGGTATTGTCCGTCTTTATTCATAGTTGTCCTGGATGTATTAGGTCCTTGAAGGCTGTCAGGGCATTCTGTACAGCTAGCATCTCTTTTTGATTGATGTGAAGATGCAATTTGCTCCTTGGGCCACGTGCCCGGAATAAATTTTCCTGCCATATGTGCTCCCCAGGCATAATCCGATGCATCCGTTGTTATTGTCTGCCTGGCTGTGGGTAAGGTGAAAGGATGTCCCTTGTTGTGGTGACAGGCCTGGGACCACCATCGAAACTCCTGCTGTAGGCAGGGAATTAAAGTTATGATTGTCGCCAGGCTGTGACAATGCTGAGTCCAAACACTTTTTAGATACCATTGTAGTTTCCTCATATGCAGTTTTGCATATGGAATTAGTAGAATGCAGGATGCCATGAAGTGCAGGGCCTGCAGAATTTTTCTTGCAGGGAGCTGGGTTTTTGTTGCCATCATTTGAAAGTAATGAGTCAGTTGCCTTTGTCTGGTGTGAGATAAGCCATCTGGGCAGTTGTATTTAAGCTTGCACCCAGGAATATTATCTCTTGAGAGGGCACTAGTTTTGATTTATTTTCGTTTACTGTGTACCCTAGGCAAATTAGCAATCTTTTTACAAATGCCAGGTGCTTTAGAAGAATGTCCTTGCTCTCTGCTTGAATAAGGCAGTTGTCCAAGTAGGGATATATATGAATTGCTTTTTGTCTGCAGAATGCAATTACTGGTGCCAGGCATTTTGTGAAGACCCTGGTCACAGTAGATAAGCCAAAGGGCAGTGCAGAGAATTGGTAATGCATTGAGCCTGCTATGAATCTGAGGTATCTTCTGCAAGATTGTCTGATTGGGACATGCAGGTATACCTCCTTGAGGTCCAAAGTAACTAGCCAAGCCTTCTTGCCCAGCATGGGCAGAAGTTGCTGTAGTGTTAACATTTTGGAACATCCAGGAAAGTATTTAGGATTGACAGGTCCAGTATTGGTCTCCAGGCTTTGTCCTTTCTGGGTACTAAGAAAAGTCTTGAGTAAAATCCTTGTCCCTGTTCTTGCTGTGGAACTTTCTGAATAGCTCCCATGTCCATAAGAGCAGCAATCTGTTTTTGTGCCTCTGCCCATTGGTTTTGTGGCAGGTCTGGCATACCTTTTGGTTTTGGAAGCATGTGGAAGTGGAACCTGTAACCCTGAGAAACAATATTCAGCACCCAATGGTC
The DNA here is from genome assembly GCF_019279795.1 of Protopterus annectens. Classification (NCBI taxonomy): domain Eukaryota; kingdom Metazoa; phylum Chordata; order Ceratodontiformes; family Protopteridae; genus Protopterus; species Protopterus annectens. The sequence continues at coordinate 1,596,963,103 of NC_056732.1, read as the reverse complement.
CTGGGTGATCATGTGCCAATTTTATGAGAAAAGTGCTAGCTTTCCCCCTAAGGTTGCTGTCAACAGGTAAGTGCTTGGTGAATACACTTGAACATCTACATTTGTGGTAGGTACACAACTGTACTATGTTCATCGTGTTTCACTGTTGCAGTCATTACTCTTGGGTTGAATCCCAAAGCTGAGGATGGGTAGCTGGGCTAAATAGGATTAGGAGAGGCTATGAGGCCCTGCAGAACTGCAGTGGCAAAGCCTGCTCTGGATTTAGAGTAAAGAGGTAAGCGGTAGTGCTTTGTGAAAGTGTGCACTGAACTCCAAGTTGCAGCCTCTAAGATATCTTTGGTTGGTACTCCTCTGAGGAAGGCTGCTGAAGTGCCTGCTGCTCTGGTAGAATGAGGCCTAATGCCCTTAGGCACTGATTTGCCATGTTGAAAATAGCAGAAATGGATGCAATGGCCTATCCATTTAGAAATGGTCTGTTTTGAGATAGCCTTTCCTTGTGATCCTGCAGCATATGACACTAAAAGTTGCTCAGTCTTTCTGAAAGCTTTAGTTCTGTCCAAGTAGAAGCATAACTGCCTGTGTATGTCCAAAGAATGCAGAATTTTTCTCACCCTTGTTCTGTGGATTTGGATAAAAGGTAGGCAAGTGAATGGTTTGGTTGAGGGCCACACTGGACACCACCTTGGGCATAAATGTTGGGTTTGTCCTGAGAGAAACCCTGTCTGGATGAAAAATGATAAAAGGTTCCACAGCCATGAGTGCTTGTAGCTCAGAGACTCGTCTTGCAGAGGTTATTGCTAGGAGCAGAGCTGTTTTCCAGGATAAGAGTTTTATATCCACTGCTGAGGCTGGCTTGAAAGGAGGCAGTGTGAGTTTTTCCAAAACATAATTGAGGTTCCAGGCCGGAATTGGTGCTCTTCTTGGAGGCCTAATGTTTTTGGCCCCTCTGAGGTACTGCCTTATTAAAGGATGAGAAAAGATAGGTGGTTCTGTATTGTAATGGGCTGAAATGGCAGAGGCGTGAATCTTAATTGATGAGAAGGAAAGGCCTTTGTTCAGCATCTCAGTTAGGTATTGTAAAATCTGAGGGATATTTGGTACACCCGTGTCAATGCCTTGTTCCTGGTTCCAAGAACAGAATCTCTTCCATTTTTCTGCATAAGATTTTCTGGTACTGGGCCTCCTGGCCTCCAAGATAACATCCATAACAGCTTTTGAAAGAGCAGTGCTCTGAATGGCTACATTATCCGCCATGCTGCCAGATTTAAGGTTCTGAGTTGGCTGTGCAGAATCCAATTGTTTTGTTGGGTCAGCAAGTGAGAAGTTTGAGGCAATATCCATGCTGGACCTTGAGACAAGCTCTTTAGGATTGGGTACCAATGCTGGCATGGCCAGTCTGGCGCAATCAGTATAATTTCTGGCTTCTCTTGTCTGACATTTAGGAGTACACTGGGAAGGACAGGCAGTGGAGGAAAGGCATATACTGTTAGATTTTTCCAGCTGAAGGATAGGGTGTCCACTTTCCATGCTTGCTTGTGATAAATCCTTGTGCAAAATCTCTGCAACTGGCAGTTGTGAGGGAAAGCAAATAGATCTATGTCTGGGCATCCCAATTTCCTTGTTATCATGCTGAAGACTTGTGGATCCAGTTTCCATTCATGGGGGTCCATGAGGTTTCTGCTTAGTTCGTTTGCCAGTGCATTTGTTTTCCCTGGCAAGAATTGTGCTTGCATGTGAACTTGATAAGTCAATGCTGTGTCCCATAAGGTCATTGCTTGTCTGCAGAGGGGGTAGGAATGTGTACCTTCCTGCTTGTTTATGTACCACATGACCGTAGTATTGTCTGTCTTTATCAGTAGCTGTCCTGGATGAAGCAGGTCCTTGAAAGGTCAGGGCATTTTGAACAGCTAGCATCTTTTTTTGATTGATGTGAAGATGCATCTGGTTTGCAAGCCATGTGCCCTGAATACATTTTTCTGCCATATGGGCCCCCCAAGCATAATCTGATGCATCTGTTGTCAGTGTCTGTCTGGCTGTGGGTAAACTGAATGGCAGACCCTTGTTGTGGTGACAGGCTTCTGCCCACCATCGAAACTCCTGTTGCAGGCAGGGAATGAATGCAATTACGGTCTCCAGGCTGTGGTAATGCTGAGTCCAAACACTTTTTAGATACCATTGTAGTTTCCTCATATGCAGTCTGGCATATGGAATTAGTAGAATGCAGGATGCCATGAAACCCAAGGCCTGCAGGATTTTCCTTGCAGATAAGTGGGTTTTTGTTGCCAATTTCTTGAAGTAGGAAGTCAGTTGCTTTTGTTTGTCTGGCGTGCGAAAAGCCATCTGGGCAGTTGTATTTAAGCTTGCACCCAGGAATATTATCTCTGGAGAGGGCACTAGTTTTGATTTCTTTTCGTTTATTGTGTACCCTAGGCCAATTAGTAATCTTTTTACAAACGCCAGATGCTTTAGAAGAATGTCTTTGTTCTCTGCTTGAATTAGGCAGTCATCCAAGTAGGGATATATTTGAATTCCTCTGTCTGCAAAATGCAATTACTGGTGCCAGGCATTTTGTGAAGACCCTGGGCGCAGATAAGATAAGCCAAAGGGCAGTGCAGAGAATTGGTAATGCATTGAGCCAGCTATGAATCTGAGGCATCTTCTGCAAGATTGTCTGATTGAGACATGCAGGTATGCCTCTTTCTTTTAGGTCCAAAGTTACGAGCCAAGCCTTCTTGCCCAGCATGGGCAGTAGCTGCTGTAGAGTCAACATCTTGAATTTTGGAACTTCCAGAAACGTGTTTAGTATAGACAGGTCCAGAGACCACTAAAACAGGGATCTATTTTTTGTAGTTACTTTAAAAAATATAAAATAAAGACAAGGGCCTGACCTTACATGTTCAAGCCTCTGCAAGGTCTCTTTTACTAACTGTATTTATGTATGATTTAGTAAATGTCTCTGAAATTACTTAACTGGGATTTACTTCTGTAATTTCTTTATAATAATATAGTCTGTAAAGAATACTCAAATGATTACTAGAACAAATATAACAGCTATAAAATAATTTGTCCTTATCTGATAAAAATCCTGCAATTTTAAATTCTGACCACAATGTGTCACTTGAGCTTTATGGTTTGTTTCTTCCATACAAGCACCCACAATCCCTTTTAGCCAAATTTGCATACGAGGTAAGGGTGTCACTTCAACACTGACAATCACCTAGAGCCAAGGTTTACACTGCTGGATGGCTAGTCCTGATGCGGTAGTTTTTCCACACCACACTCATACCTATGGCCAATTTAGAGTATCCAGTTGGCCTACTGCATTGTCCTTGGAATATGTCAGGAAACCAGAGCACCCAGAAGAAACCCACACAAAACAGAAAGAACATGCAGACTCCACACAGAAGGCACTCCAGCCAAGAATCAAACCAGGGAACTTCTTGCTGTGAGGCGGTAATGCTATCTGCTGTGCTACTGTGCCAACCTACTGTTAATTATCTGAAATCTTCAAACTCTCTTAACTTGATTTAATTATAACTGGGCAATTCTTTAACGTGTTATAACAGGTATCAAATATTTTATGTAGCCATTTATAAACACTCTTACACCTATATGTATCTAGAAGCGTAATTACCACATACTGTTAACTTGTTTCTATAAATCTTCAGCAAGATTTATTACTTATAATCCTATTTACCTTTTTAAATTCTATGTGCTGTAATAGATATCTGCATTTTAAATTTCGGACTAAATATCTATGTGCTGAAATAGCAGACATGCATTTACTAAAACCTGTGCTTTCTGCACTTCAGACCTATACCTCTGCATACCCTGTCAGTGTCTTTAAACTTTCCACACATTTCAACTCTAAAGAATACTTTCTTTAGCTAACTGAAATACATTTACTGTATATGTATTGAATAAACAAACACTGAAGAAAAAAACAATAATCTTCACTTCTGGCTTTGGTGGTCTTGTTTTTCTGTTGATACTTGACTTGTGCACCACAGCTCTTGCCAAGTTTAAGACTTACTCTGCATTGTTCCAGCCACTGCTGAGGTATTCAAAGAGCCACATTAATATCCAAGGGTCCCTTTATGTCTGTGTAAAATTAGGGTCTCCAGTTTCCACCCATTTCTGATGCATGTCTGCATAGCAGATGTAATGATTTTTCTTGACTGTATTAAAAAAACATGCATTCTGGAATACCAAAGTAGAAAATATTCAAGGCTGACAATGTGCCTTTTGTAGCAGTAAGTACAAAGCACAAAAAATACCAGGTCCTTAAAATAACATTTGCAGGTTTAACTACTAAATCACCTCATTAACAATAACCTCCTAGGTCCCACTCAAGATAGATTCTGTCCTAGGCATAGCACAATCACAGATTTTGTCTCCTACACTGATATTGTGAATAAAGCTCTTGATGCTGGCCTATTAATGTCAGTAGTTCTATTAGAGCTATCAAAGGCTTTTGACACAATATCACACCCTAAGTTACTACAATAATTAGAAAAAATAGGATGCTCCCAAAGCATGTTAACTTGGTTCTCCACCTACCTAAATAATAGACAACACTCCTTTAGATGGCAAAACCTACAGAGTATCTGCTCAATAATACAGGAGTTCCACAGGGATCCATTTTAGAACCCCTATTTTTTAACATTATTCACTAATGATCTTAAAGCCTCCCAACAAAGCACACTCATCCAATATGCTGATGATTCAACTATCATCATCTCCTCCGACAATTTCTCTAACCTCCATAAGATCACACAAGATGCATTCACATCCATAGAAACTTGACTAAATGACCCCCAATTAATGTTGAACCCCCCCCAAAAACTAAATTATTACTATTTCATCAAAGCCGCAGAATTCAAGATTTTTTTCACATAATACAGAAACTAAACAGGTGAAAACTTCTAGGAATCACTACTGATGACAAACTCTCTTTCAAACAACACATTCTCAATATAATTAAAAAAACAAACAAAAAAAAAACATGACTTGTAAAACTATACCGACATAAACTGTACTTAAACAAACAAAAATAAAACTAGCAAGCACTCTACTTATCCTCTCTCTCCTGTATGGAAGTCCCATTTTCACAAACCTCCATGCATCTCTCAGTAATAAACTTCAATCCTGTAACAAGAAAGCAAAATGTGCCTGCAGCATGCCAAACTGCTCATATCACTGCAAAGCCATTACAAACTTGGCTTGAATTTCACTACTGTCTCTATTACAGTCAATTAACCCTCACCACAAGCTAATATTTAAACCTAACAACTACCCTGCACACCAATCTATCTTACACACATATACCCCAACTAGAACCCTCCAGTCTTCTAATAAGCAACTTTTAAATGTAACCAAACCCAGCAAAAGAGCTGGACAATGCTTATATTCCTATAACATTGCCAAACTACGGAATGACCATCCGTCCTACATTAATCAACTAGACTCCCTAAAAGCCTTTAAAGCTGCACTCAAAACCCACTATCTAAATAATGCCACCCGCATCTGTGAAATACAGTAAAAGCCTCCTTAATCTTACACATCTAACTACTCAGATCCTACTTTTAAAACCTCTGTTATATTAACTCTTTCCACTTCTGTATTACTATTTTTTCTACCTATAAAATCTGCATTTATATTTATGACTACATTCTTCTGAATGGAAAAGTATTTTGCTTTGTATGTTTGTATTTTACTTTGCATTCTCTGAATAGAAAAATATTTTCTTTGTATCTTTACAGTATGATAATATCTATGTACTTCAAAGTCACATAATCCAACACCTCCATCTTATATCAATGTATACATATTTTCTGTATTAACTTTGTATTTTGTTGTGTGGAATATTTGAAAATTGTGGAGCTTTTCTCCCCAGGCCTCCACTGAAAATGGGTTTGAGACCCAGTGGACTTTCCCAGTCAACAAATGTCAATAATAATAATAATAAATATAAACTGATAGCATTTACTTGTTGTCTTGAATTTATTTACCTTTTTCCTGCATGAAGTAAACATGCGTTACTGATAAATTCCTACAAGTCTGTAACCAAACTGATAATGTACTATAATGAAATAGATCTATGTTAGTAATAAATTCTTGTAAATAAGTAACTAAACTGATAATATACTACAGTAAAACAGAAATGCTGTAATTTCATTATTAAATCAAACAAACTTCAGTGGCATTGTTCTTCCCTTTCATAAACTCAAATGAAACTCTGGCACTACTGACTTTTTATTATATTTTGAATTTATGCACCTTTATAAAATTAATCTTAACTGTGACTGTCTGGTCGTAATTTACAAAAAAAAAAAAAAAAAAAAAAAAAAATCTTCGGCATGCAAGTCTCCATCCACTGCCTTACATGTAACTGTTATTTTAGCTGACATCATTTAACTCTACAGTACAACTGAATGCTGCAATAATTTATCATTACTGTCTGCAATTTTCTTGGATAAATAGTAAAAACTGTTACTGTATAAAACTGTCACTAATAACATTTAACTGATCTTTATCATACTGTTTTATGGCATACAGTACTAATTCAGATCACTGATCTGGCCTATAATCTGATAACTTGGTTACATACGTCCATGCCTCTGGTGTGCTCTGGTAAACTGATTTCTGCAGGAAATATATGCAATCTTGAATTGTTTACATATACACATCTGTTACTAGAACTGAAATGATTTAATTCTGGAACTTTACTTGTCTGTCATCTACAAGTATGTGAAGTTTCCTTATAGTAAAATTACATTGCATTATTTTCCTGACATGATATTTGAACCTGCTGCTTTACACACACATAATATTTATACTACACTCTTGTCTTTTATGGGATCTGAACTTTTGATTGTACTGTCGTTTTTAAAATGTAACACTAACTTTAAATTCTACACACTGTAAAACTAGCAAAATAGCAATTAATACCTGTAAATGCTCTTCTGTCTCTGTGTGTATCAAGGTATTATTTATGCATTTCAACACTTGACTACCATAACTCAAATGTCTTAACAGTGCCTAATAAAACAAAACAATAACTCAAAAATTCATTTGCTAGATCTGTAACTGTAAACCATTTATTCTGCGTAATCAACTATAATTTCCGGTATACCATACACAACACATATAGCAAATTTAAATCTATTACTAGTCTGAACCTGTTACCTTTTTCTTAATGGCCATAAAAGTGAACTGAAATTTCTTTTCCAGTCTGTCTTTGCTTTTCTGAGAATAAGAAACTGTTTCTGAAAATGTGGTAACTTGACTGTCTGCATTTCAGCTGTGGCAAATGAACTGGAATTTATTTTATCTTTAGCATGTTAATCTGAGTGTTCCTGTTGCAACGGATTCTTCAAATTCTGTACATCATTTGCACACACTACTGTACACAAATTCTTACAAGTGTCATCTGTGTACACTACTGTACATTTTGCATCATTTTTATTTTTCCATAAAATCTTATTACCGAAGTCTAAAACAACATGCAACTCTAATGACATGTCAACACCTACTATGGTACTGATACACTCAGAACTGCTCACTGCTATAACCGTTGACCCTTCAAATCCTGACAAAACTGCACTTGTGTCCTCTAGCAGAGATCTATTTGCAGCTGAAAGTGATGCATCAGTATTAAATCGGTAGATTATTGCATAATTTCTTTTCTATAAACAATAAAATACTGTTATTTCTCTTAACCTTAAACAAAGATAGAAAAAAACTAAAAAAAAAACACCTTAACCACTGTGCTAGCAAGCCTGTAGGTTGTCTTATATCTTTTGTAGGGAGAAAAAGGTAGAGAATGCCCAGTGTTAGCCCATTCCCTGAATCACCGATTCTGCCTTCGAGGTGACCTCTAGCCCCAAGAGGCCTAGACATCCTAATCTCCAGGTATGATGTAATACCTCGGACTCCATTCATCAAAAGTGGAACGCCACTACAACAAGGCATCAGGTCATCTAACAATCACCTACTCACCACAAACAGACTCACAAGACTGAAAAGAATATTCACTTTAACCAAATGTTAAAACCTGAAGAACATGCATACTGTTTGTTTCTATTTTTTAATGATTAAATAATCAACAACTGTGGTTTTTCTGATTTAATTTATTGTGCTTTAAGACCAAAAAATCCATTATATTTTAAGGTAAATGGACAGAACACAACAGTACATAATAAGCTGGTTAGCATTAATTGAAACTCTAAGGGTCTGATGGTTATCTCTGTAGCAATTGATACTGCTAACAATGAACTTTGTTCGGAATGGATTAATAGAAGCTTGTTTATTTACTGTATTTTTAATATGGGTATGTGGTATTTTTATGTTTGGTTTGAGAATTACACCTTTTATTTAGTGGTAGACCTGATGAAGCCCATTTGGCGAAAGTGCGTGCAAAAGGTTTAAATTGTTTAAGGTAAGATTTTTATGTACTCACGTAATTGCAAACTAAAGCACCATACTAAAAAACCCAAAGATTTTTCCTGCCATGGCTAGGCAACTCACTAATCCCAATGGTTAGTACCTCATTAGTTCCAACAAGCTCCCAATGGTGGGTACTTTTCCCACGCACTTTTACATCCCTCTGCGCAACCCACTCCACGGGTTGTTCAGTTATTACGATACCTGGTAATTAAAAGTTATAATTCACAGTTCCATAAAGCTGAGTATCCGTCGAATCTTACATGTTATATAGTGTCAGCTTGGTTTTCATGTTTTTTATCCTTCCTAAGTGGGTAATGCTAAAGGTTTTGGAATATAGCCCGCAGATACCCCCATGGTCTCCTGGCTTAGCTATATTATTTTTTGCAGGTTGTCTTTTTCCAAACCACTCTATCAATAATTGATAGTGGACCACTGGCTCCACAATATGTTCCTTCACACCGAGTGCACCTAGCAAAGTTTGACCGATGCATCAGAACCCAAACGCGGCACAAAAATTCAGCATTGTTCCACATTATGTCCAACATTCCACACTCACTAAAATTCCTTAGTTCACCATTGGTTAATGACCAGCATACTCCACCTGATCACTCACACACACACTCACTGATACTACATACACCAACCGTTCAGCCTCTCGGACACCCCACTTTTCGTTTTCATTTGTAACATCCTATCCATGTTCCTCCCCCACAATTAGCCCCACCTCCTAGCCCTTCCATCCAGCCCTCCACCCTCCTCACATGCCCCTTCACACAGACCATTCCGAACTTCTCCCGCATGGTAGACTCTGCCCTCTCCACGTCATTGATGCTTGATACCGCTCACTCCCATTTTTCTCGACACTCCCCCTCCAACTCCATCCACCAACCCATTCACTGTTTCCCATGGATTTTCATTGGCTCGGGTTAGCCGGCCCTTGACCAATCCTCAACATTTGTGTCCAGGACACCCCTTCCACTGTAGCTCAGTCACTCCATTACCCACGCCTCCTGACTCGCACCAATAAGCTAGTTACAGCAGATTCCCATGCACCCAAACTAAACACTCCTTGGCCATTTTATTTTAAGCTTCTAATTCAAATATCAACACACAGTTTTTGCAGACACCCAGACTCACACACATTACGCACAGCCCAGCCCAGTACTGTAGGCGAATAAAAATTCAAATACTAATACGTAAACATACTGTAACTGTTGAAAACCTGAATTAGAGGCAGAATAAAAGCCGCACTGAGACCCCGTTGTTATGATCTATATGTTGAACTGATGGATTTGTTTTTAACAAGACAGATTAAAAGTCCCATACTGTTTGGTAAACACATTCACAGCATTTACATGTAAGCCAATTATTTAATTGTACATTTGCTGCACGTTACTATTGTACTCATCTACCATGAATAAAGAAGATTGTATCACGTCTACAATCGATTTTTTTATTTTTATTTTATCTTTGAAAGTCTTCCAGATTCAGATTTTTATATGACGTTTTTGAATAATTAGCCCTCTGACAAAAACTACAACTCTCATCGTTGTTTCACATACTTGTTTGGTACTTGCATTATTGGGAAAATTTTTCCAATAACCTGCTAGATTTTAACTTTAAACAATGACAGATAAATAATCTGGTTTGGTGCTGGACTGCCACACCCTTTACAGATAAACTGAAAATCCTTTTTTATAGAAGTAGTAACAACACTGACTTGAACTATGGTATGCATTTCTTATCTATTTTGCCCACAAAGTACTAGTAATAACACTGACTTGAGCTATGGTATGAATTTCTTCTTTACTTTGCCCTGAAGTATGTGTATTATTTACACTGGTGTTTACTTTATCAAACTGATCAAAATCTCCACTCTGATCCCTCTTATACCCCTCAGTGCAATATTTGCACTTGCTTCTGAAAACAATAAATTAGAATTTATTACATTCTGAAAATCTGTATTTGAAATAACATGAACTTGAGACATTGCAAATGCTTGTGTTGTGTTTTGTCTGCAAATTAGCAGGTTACATACAATGTGTTTACATCTGTATTTGCAATACTGTGACTTAAATCTTTTGAATTACGTGTGCTGTAACATTTACACTCATTTCTAAAGACTGTAAACTAGAATTTGTTACAATTTGCAAGTTATTTAAGACTGATATAATGACATTAGAAGCTGAATCGTACTGCAAATCATGAGCAAGTGTGTCCATTACCTCACTCGTTACAGTGATCTTCTGTGTTTTAACCATTTTGCATCTAGTGAAATTTAAAATTCCTGAACTATAACATTGAAATTTAAATGAACATTTTTGGAACACAGTTTTTTAGACTGCTTTACCCAATTTTTAACATTAAATCACACATGTACTGGTGCCTTTACTGTAAAAGCATTGCTTAACATATTTATACAATTTATATTTACTGATGCACTTAAACTCTGAAATGTACTGTCTGATTTAGTTAAGCAATGCATTGTAATAAAAAAATGAATGCTCACATAAAGAAAGTTGAAGTTGCATTGAGAAGATGGCTAGGCATCTCACAGCTTTTTCCAACTCCCTCTTGTAAAGATTCCCTTGGCTCTGCGACACATCACAATGGAAACTTGAAAGTCTGCTGCCTGCTTTAGAGAGGGGGGAAGTTTTCTGATACGTTGCTGTTATGTCCTTTACACTGGCATATTGGAGAGTCTGAAGGTCTTTGAGACTTTATTGTACATTTTCTGAACTAATGTTCTGAAGGAACACTGCTGCTCTGTAAAATACATGTGATGGACAACTTTAGATTTGCAAGGCTGCTAAGGGGTTATTGGACTTGCTTTAACTGCAACTGCTCTCCCTCTCCCCATCGATGGTGGCTCGCCATTGTAAAAATTGAAAGGACTGCATAATACTGAAATGAACTGGAAATAACTGGAAGAAACCAGAATGAGACTGGAATAAATGTCTATTTTTAATTACCCAGAACTGTGCCGAACAGGTGCCAGTCTCTTCTTTATGTGACAACTCTTCTTGTACCTTTCAGAATAAAAGTCTGCATACATTTTAGTTAGGTAAAGAATGTTTTATTATGTACAGTGCAGGTAGATGTCAACAATTTCCAAATCAAATCTTAGTGCTCCAGTAACAGTGCTGATAAACTAAAATAGGCTGAATTACAATGTCTGCAGTTTCTGCGCTCATTATACTCAGAAGATGCTCACAATTATTTATTTTCTTCTGAATAACATAATTAATATCCTGGAATGCTGGATATTTGACCTGACTTCTGCACTCACTCTCAAGTGTCTGTAACAAACTTCTGAGGACTGTACTAAAAAAAGAAGTTATGTCCTTACCATAACGTTCCATGTGGAGTGTTCATCTCGCCTTTGTTCTTACACACAGGTTCGGAGCCGATCCTTGGCTCCGAATCGGCCGCATTGCAAAGCTCTGCATCTCAGAGAAGCTCGAGACCAGACTATATCCCACAATCCTCCCTGCCATTACTCAGATCTAGTTTGCAAACAAACCAGACCGATAAACCAATACCTCAGGTGCAAGAACTACACACTCTCTCAGACATCCAGAGACACTCTCTCACCATAGCAAAATAACTAAGGGTAGTAGCATATACCTCATGAGACACAGAGCCATACACCCCAGAAAGGGTTAAGACATTTCAATCAGAGTCTAGTCCTACCCGTTCTTCCAAAACACGTGGGGGGGGGGAGGGAATGTAAGAACAAAGGCGAGATGAACACTTCACATGGAACGTTATGGTAAGGACATAACTTCTTTATGTGAGTGTGTTCAATCTCGCCGTTTGTTCTTACACACGGGTAGCGTCCCTAGCTCCTTCACCCCGAGTGACTCATGGAAGAACGTTCCTAAGCACAGTGGAACCAAAAGATGGCCTGTCTTTGGAGGCTTTGTCAACTCTATAATGAGTGATGAAAGTATGTGGCTTAGATCACGTGGCTGCTGCACAAATCGTGTCCAAAGGCAATCGAGCTGCATGAGCCAAGGAAGTGGAAACTGATCTGGTAGAATGGGCCTTAGGTTTGGTAGGTAAGGACGGATTCAACTTAGAGTATACAAAGGCTATATAATCAGCAAGCCATTTAGATAATGTACGTTTTGTAATTGCAATGCCCTTTTTATTGTCTGCAAACGCGACAAAGAGTTGATCTGTCTTCCTGTAACTTTTAGTCCTATCCAAATAAAATCTTAACTGCCTGTGAACATCCAACTTGTGCAGCATATACTCCAACTTGTTAGTATGGTTCTTGAAGAAGGTAGGGAGTTCTATGGATTGGTTAATATTTGTGACGGAACATACCTTTGGAAGGAAAGATGGATTTGTATGCAAAGAGACTATCAGGGTGGAAAATCAAATAAGGTGGTCTGACCGATAATGCTTGCAGCTCTGATACTCTTCGAGCTGATGTAACAGCCAAGAGAAAAAGTGTCTTCCACAATAAGAACTTTAGGAGGCAGGACAAAGCAGGTTCGAAGGGTGGCAACATGAGTTGTGACAGTAACAAATTTAAACTCCATGGAAAGAAAGGCTTCCTGATGGGCGGCCGAAGATGGAAGGTTCCTTTCATAAAAGCCTTACAAAGTCTGTGAGTCATAATGGGAGAACCGTCCTCACCAATATGGAAGTTCGATATGGCCGCCAACTGTACTCTTAGTGTGGAAGTAGAGGCTCCTTCGTGAAAGAGGATAGATAAAAATTCCAATACTTTATGTAAAGGAGCTACCAGGGGGTCTAAGTGTTGGCTATACGCCCAGTATACAAAGCGTTTCCATTTACTCCTGTAGAGTTTTGTAGTGGAAGCTTTATGAGAGGCAACCAGAATGTGTTCAACTGCCGGAGAAAGTAGATCAGACCTGGCTAGGCAGGGAAGCGGAGCAGCCAAGCTGCTAGTTTGAGGGATTGAAGAGACGGGTGAGAAACTCCCGACGAATGGGTCAGTAGATCTGGTAATGGGCCCAGAATCCACGGTTCCTCTGTTTGATGGGCTCGAAGAAAGGGGAACCATATCTGCTGAGGCCAGAATGGGGCTATGAGTATTATTGTCCTTTCTATAGAAATCTGGGAATCAAGGGGGTAGGTGGGAATGCATATAGGAGACCCGGGGCCAATCGTGTATCAGTGCGTCCCTGGGGACATCCCCTGGAGAGGGTAGAAGGGCAAAGTAGCTTCTGCATTTTGCATTCAACGGGGAAGCAAATAGATCGCAGCAAGGCTGGCCCCATCTGCGGAAGATCTTTTCCGCCATCTGTGGATTGAGGGACCACTCGTGAGGTAACAGGATGGCTCTGCTCAACCTGTCCGCAATGACGTTGGATGACCCCGGGATGTGCGTTGCTATCAGAAAGCGACCCGTGGACTCTGCCCATTGCCAAATTCTCATGGCCTCTCTGCATAACGGGTAAGACCTGGTTCCCCCTTGCTTGTTTATGTACCAGACCACAGACATGTTGTCCGTCTGAACTGCCACTGTTCCTAGAGGTAAGAGGGATTGGAAGTGTTGCAACGCCAGGAACACCGCCCTCAGCTCCAGAACATTTATGTGCAGGCTGTACTCCATGTTGGACCATTCCCCTTGGACTGTTCTTCCGTGAAATAGACCCCCCCACCCTATCAGAGAAGCGTCCGTGGTTATTGTGGCCATCGGACTGGGTAGAACAAACGGACGACCCATAGTGAGATCCTGACTGTACACCCACCATGAGAGTTCTTGTCTGCAAGAGTCTGTTATCAGAATCTCGTGCGCTAGGGGTAACTGCTGGAACGACCACTGCGCGAAAAGCAGCCATTGGAGGATCCTCATGTGTAATCTTCCCATAGGAACTGTGATCAGGGACGCTGCCATTAGTCCCAAAACTTTCAACACCAGTTTGGCCGGGGCTTTCCTGCTCTGTAGTAGAAGAAGAACCTGTTGTTTGAGGGTTGACGCCCTTATTGGATGGAGCTTTACCAGTGTTAATCGTGTATCTAGGTCTGCTCCGATGAATGAAATATGCTGTGAGGGCGATAAGGCAGACTTTTCGAAGTTTATCGAAATCCCTAGGTGGGAACAAAGGTCGACTGTGTAGTCTCTGACTTGTATGAGGCGACGCTCGGTGGTGGCGGTGAGGAGCCAGTCGTCCAGATAGGGAAACACCTGGAATCCTTGTCGTCTCAAGTGAAATGCAACTACTGCCATGCATTTGGTGAATACCCTGGGGGCTGAGGTGAGTCCAAAGGGCAGAGCTCGAAACTGAAAGTGACTGGCTCCCAGCTGGAAGCGCAGGTGATCTCTGGATGGTCTGGCCATTTTGATGTGGTAGTATGCGTCTTTGAGATCTAAAGAGCACATCCAATCGTCCTTCTGTAAAAATGGAAGGAGCGACTGAAGTGTGACCATCCGGAACTTTTCCTTCTTCACGAAGGTGTTGAGATTGCTGAGATCTAAAATAGGTCTCTAGTCCCCTGTCTTTTTTGGAACTAAAAAGAACCTTGAGTAAGTTCCGGATCCTCTTTGGTCCGCCGGGACTGGTTGGATGACTCTGTTTTTCAGCAGCAATGAAATTTCTATTGCTGCTGGGCTTCGCAGATGGGGTGGCACATCTGGAAACCTTCTTTGTTGAGGTGGAGTTGATATGAAGGGGATTTTGTATCCTCTGGTTACAATGCTTTTTACACAGGAATCAGAGGTAATATTTAGCCAGGCCTGTGGGTATAAAGCCAAGTGACCCCCGACTGCCTCCAGAGCAGGACAGCCGGGCCTCCATTCAGAAGTGCTGGAAAGGCTTCCTAGGGACGGTATCCCTGTCGCCTTGGTTATGCGGACCCCCTCTGCCGCCGGGGCGGCGTCTTCCATTTCTACCCCCTCCTCTGCCTCTGGAGGGGGCATCACTCTGTGTGGCTTGGAAAGATCCCAGAGTCTTACAGAACCACATTTTCCCGCCTCGTTCCCTTTGGGGTACGGTCTAGTTGGAGCGGAAAAACTGACCCAGACAGCAGACAGGGTCTTTCCCTCTTGCTCACACCAAGTCA
The DNA here is from genome assembly GCF_019279795.1 of Protopterus annectens. NCBI lineage: Eukaryota > Metazoa > Chordata > Ceratodontiformes > Protopteridae > Protopterus > Protopterus annectens. The sequence continues at coordinate 1,596,947,614 of NC_056732.1, read as the reverse complement.
GAGTCTCCTTCACCTTGGGCCCGAAGAGTGTGGCACCATCAAAGGGGGCATTGGCAAAGGAAGACTTGAAGGCTTCCGCAAAGGAGCACAGCCGCATCCAGGATTGTCTTCGTAGAGCAATCGCTGAAGCTGCAGCTTTACTCGATCCTTCGGCCGCATACGAGATGAGCCTCATGGATGAGTTTACTATGGAGGTAAGGGTGTTAAGTTGTGCTGTTACCTTATCTGAAACAGCAGCATCTGTGTTACCCTGGAGGGTATCTGTCAGCTCCTTGATGAGATCCCTCTGCAGACGTGTGAAATGTGTCAAATAGTTTAGCGAACGCATGGAAAAAGTCGCTGAACTAAAACGCGCTTCCCGTATCTGTCCATAGTCCTAGAATCCTTATTAGGAGGATGAACAGATGAGGAAGACTCAGACATCTCCTTTTTCGTGGCTGCCGCCACCACCATAGCGTCGACCGGAACTCCCTTGGTGAGATAAGTCTTGTCCTGGGGGCGGTGATAAATTTGTTTGGTTTTCGAGGAGCTGGTTCCACTGTGTCAGGTGTCTCCCACGCCCTTCGAGCAATCAATTCCATTAATTCATCGAAGGGCGGAGTCACCCAGGAGGTAGAAGGTTGAGCCCCAAATGCCTTCAGCAGCACTGACTCGTCCTCAGTGGGGGCTAGGGACTGCCAATCACCCCTCTGTTTTAAGATCTCCAGGATGTCCGCAAATGACACATCCTCAGAGGGGGATTTTGGGGACCCCTCTGACTCATCCAAGTCGGTGTCAGACGTTAGAGATTCCTGCGGGGAATCTATGTGCCTCCTCTTGCACAACCTTTTCCTCGGGACCTCATCAGAGGGGACTTCCGGTGAGGCCTCCAAGGAACAGAGGGAACCCTCTGGGGGTGGCCGAGTCAATGGGGGTCTACGCTTTGGATGGGTCGTGGGGGCAGAAACAGAAAGTGGCCCTTTAGGGGAAGGAGAAGACGCCTCTGATGAAGTGGTTGTCTGTGCAGACAATCCCTTCCTCATAAGGTCAAAAGCCCCTGAACCCCGGGGCCAAGGACTCCCCCGGTTCCGAAGAACATGGGAGCATCCCAGACACGGGGGCCGTGGGCTCCGACCCCGAGGACGGAGCTGAGCCAATCTGCGCCGAGGCCCCGAGAGGGAGGGTCGGCACCGAAAGGTTGGTACGACTCTCTGTCCCGGAACCGAGGAGAGACCGTCGGCTCCGCGACTCACCTACAGGTTCCGAAGGAGTCGAAGTCAATGGTGTCGACCGTGCAATGGACGGTTTCGGCACTGAGGGCTCCACTATCATCAGCTCATCCTCTCCCGGCTCCGAAAACTGGATGGGTCTCGAAGGAGGACCTGTTGGAGACATGGGGAGGCCTTCTAGTTTCGACACCAATTGGGAGGAAACTGCAATCAACTTGGAAAGGGCCGTGTTTTCCATGAGTTTCTGCACACTATCCACATCTGTCTCAGATAACAGTCTGGAAGCACGGGTCGAAGGAGCCGAAGATGGCACCGACCGAAGAATGGACGGTGGCGGCAGCTCCGACACCGGTTCCAAGATCTGGGGCTCAGTGAAAGATAAACGTTCGACGCTCGGCCCCGAGGTCTGTGGAACCGCGACAACCTTCGAAGATGAACTCGGAGCCGATGACATGGGCTCCGACATCTTCGACCCCTTCGAGGACTTAGAAGCCTGATCCGATTTGTCTAAAGCCTCCTGAAAGGCAGGCTTAAGCAACCCTCTATCTATAAGCTTCCTGCGTCTATCTGTCATGACCCTCCCACTAAAGGAATGACATATAGAGCAATCCTCTTGCAGGTGGAGAGGGCCAAGACAGTAAATGCAGGACGCGTGGTTGTCAGTGATGGACATTTTCTGCCCACACTGACATCTTTTAAAGCCAGATTTGGCTTTCTCCGACATGACTGGTAGAAGTAAATGACACTCTACTAGGTTTAATTGACAAGAAAAAACTACCAATAACTAACTAACTAACTAACTTCTATACATGTGTAAATATATATAAAGTGAATATCTATATAAAGTGTAGAAAGAACACTCAAGAAATCACACCAAGAGAAAAAAGGGTAGGCCACAAAAGGTGCCTTAAGAATAATATTGTACAATATTATATTAATAACACACACACACACACACACACACACACTTCCTATACTATAACTAACTATCAGAAACTTTTTTACAAAAAAAAGAAAGTAGCTTATCTGAAAAATAGCAAACAATTAGCAAATTCTCCTCTGGTCCGAGCTCTCCTCGATCCGATCTGTTGCAGCGGCAAACTAGATCTGAGTAATGGCAGGGAGGATTGTGGGATATAGTCTTGTCTCGAGCTTCTCTGAGATGCAGAGCTTTGCGATGCGGCCGACTTGGAGCCGAGGATCGGCTCCGAACCCGTGTGTAAGAACAAACGGCAAGATTGAACACTCTCACATTGACTTTCTGCTTATCAGTCCGAACAAACTGACTCACTGTGTCTGAAGTATCTCCTAATAACACCAGAACACTGTAAATTTCTACATGCCTTTTTAACCTTGGTTCCCAGCCCTGTCTGTACTTAATGTACTGCCCATTCTGTTATTATATTTTATGCTTATCAGTATTCTTGAATGAATGTTACTGAAACATTCTTTTTTATTGAATCTGCATGTAAAATGAAGATATACGTCTGCTTTAATATGGCTACATTTTTAGGCCTAAGCAAAAATACTATCTTTATGTCTAGCAAAATACATTTAAGTGAAACCTAATCTTACACTTACCATCATGTCATCCACTTCCAATTTCTGTTTTGTCAGTGAACCTATATTGACTGTAGCAATCCTTAGATCATGTTTCACATGTTGATTGGTTTTACATTCAGCCTTCAGTCAACAGAGCTATCCCAGGTAATCCAAACTGGACACAGAACGACCATTAGTTTATTGATCCAGGGCTTCTAACAAATGCTGTTTAGTCAGTACACATGCTAATCCTATCATCCTAATGTGGTTAGTTTCTTTGTTCACTGAAAAATAATGGTATACAAATTTTCTGCTCAAAGTGGCTGATTGCACTAATCTTATGACTTTGTCCTCCTCTCTCATTGCAGTTTCTCTCATTTCCATATGTTGCTTATTTGCATATTATTACGTGGTCATCTGCATATGATACTAACCACATTATTTCTGAGTGATGTGGCCACTCTACATACATTCAGGAATCACCCCACCCTGCACATACCACCTTACCATGTTATTTTGTAAAATGCAGTGTAATAACCGTTTTCAAATCCCAGAACAGAGGTTCATCAGCAAATGAAACATTCAAGTTTATAATAAAAATTAATTCTTTTCAAAGAAGCTGGTTAACATATTTCAAGTAACCTAATAAACCCACTAATGCTCTCTGATAAGTTAACCACAAAGACCCTCTGTGAAGCTTGGGAAGACAAGCATGGGAACTGGACAGTTTGCTATGTTTCCAGTCATCGAAAATTGCCCTTTCCTTCCATGCTGGTGTAAACCTGGTGTTACTTTAGTTAGGCAAATGGGGTTGTTGAGTGCTATGACCTTAACAAAATTGCCTAGGTTTAACACCTTCAGAAAAGGCATATTTGATGAAGTGATACCACATGAGATGCACCACATCCAATAAGCAACTTTGCAGTGCAGTTCTTACTGAACAACCTCTTCTTGTATGTGAATGTTTCACTGTAATTTGCAGCTCATAATAAATTCAATTACTGGCATAGGCCGTAAATGAAAACGGACCTTGGTATAGTTAACCTAAGCAACTGACAAATAAATAAATCCAGACACTACTCCTACTCAGGAAGAGAGCCTTCGACTCTTATCTTCTTAAAAATCTTCTACTCCTAACACTACTACTATAAAAAAGGGTATGCTCGAAAATCAAAATTACTCATTAGGTCTCATCATAAAACAATTATTATTTTGAGAGGAAATTGGCTTTGCACAACTATGTAATTTCTCAGTCCTCAGTGGATGCATGCATAATTCTAGAAAATCTGGCATATTCAACTGGGTTACACTGCTGTGGAATGCTTGATTCCCATACTCTCTGTACTGTATACAGAAATCAAAACAAGAACAATTCACTTACTGAAATGGTCTGTGACCTATTAGCTGTGAGATACTAAAATACTTGACACAATAAGTAGTAGAAACTATTAACCTATGTATACCAGCTTAAGTAACTGAAGGAAGGAATTATTTCTAGTATACAATCATACTCAAGCAGGTAATGCTTCACATGTTAAGTCACACTTGGCAGCATAACTCAGTGATCAACATATGTTGAGGATGCTTTTAGGAGCACCTTCCTGCCTGGAAGCCACTGTTCCAGAGAGTTTCATGACACTGGCATGACTGCTGCAAGTAAGTGAAAACAAAAACAGCACTGAATCATTAATATGCTACACCATATCACAAAAAAGACAGCTATGTAATGCTTCAGTAAGATGACTGGCACGATATTTCATCCTATGGAACATATCAGACAACAGTCCTAGAAGGGGATGCAATAGTGCTACACATACCCTAAATTGTTTTTTTCTTTAGATATTTCTTGATCCAACTAAAGATAATATGACAACTAACAAGAAAAATCAAGAATGCCAAAAACAAGTGGCTGATCTGAATCAGACGCTTCAGAAAGATATAGGAAGACTACTCCTAAGATCTCTATTTTCAAGTCTGCTTAGGAAAGCATATCACTTTTATCAAGGCAGTGATTACCCCGCAGCTACTTCTAAACTCACAATGGGTATCAGAAAGTAGCAGTGCTGGTCTTGCTGTTTTACCAAGCAACTGGAATCAAGCTTAATAGTTTTTGACAGACAGCTGAAAATGCAAATCGATTTAAATTCTTTGTATTGTTCTAGGCATCAGATGTGCATTTTTTTTTTATCAGCGTTTACCTCTGCAAATGAAGCCCTTGGTCTTTTGTTAAATGTCTAATGGGGAACAACACAATGGATACAGTTATGATGCGTCTCAGCATGCTCTGGGTGGCTTATTTATAACCAGTCACCTGCAAAGGCACAGAAAATGCTCCTGTCAGTACTTTTCTCTGGAATGATACCCTAAAATGGAAAGCTTGCTTTCTGTGGTTCTTAGATGTATAGGTGAGCGTGCATTTATTTTATACATATACTTATATACATACATGTGTCTATGTGTATGTAAGCATTCCTCTGTGTGTGTGTAGTAAGATATAAATACATCTGCATACATACCCATACACATATATGTATATAAACACGTAATGTATATCAGCTTCTTGGAACGGCCTACCCAGTGACATTACATTCTTGATAGAATCCCCTGTGTTTAATAAAGTTTAAAGAATTTCTCTACAAATAATACAGTTGCAATGTTTTAAAGATGCTGGATAATGGTCTACAGTGTAAATTACGTAACATTTTTTCAACCTACCTTTTGCCATTTTTATGCTCTCAACTTTGCTACTCCAGTTAGAGTACTTCAGTGAACACAATATATGTATTGAAGTCTTGAGCTAGTATACTATACTCAAATGTATATATTTGGCATGTTGTGTTCCTAACACAACTATATTATATTACTGAATATACACAGTCTAATTTGTCCAATCCTGACCTTTCTTACTACACACTCTATGCTTCAATTCACTGTATTTCATTATATAGAGTTGCATATGCTACCAACTTTGTATGGGTACTTGTTTATTCCTTATTATAGAGCTCAACCTTTCCTCTCCAAACTGTGGAACACTGCTTTTCATAATGTAGAACAAATGGGCAAAATGTGAAACCCAAACAACTTTAACCAGGAAGTTACCAACAAAGTCAAATCTGTTCCTTTACACTTATTAAAAAAATATTTTGATGAAGTAAAACGATTCAGTGTTATTTACCACGAATATTAGTTAACAAAAATCTTAAAGAATGTGTAACAGGACTCATTTGATATGGAAAAGCAAAGAATACATAGATTTAAGATTCAAAAATAAGTTTATATATATAATTTACGAACATCTTTATGATATTCGAAAAAAGAAAGAGACAAACGCATTTGTTAAACATCTCATTAATTGCCCTAAGATGACACTAAAATTTCTAGTCATTGAGCAGGTTCCTCTTAATCCTAGAGGGGGCGATTGGGAAACTTCTATAGAATTCAAAGAGTTAAATTGGCAGCTAAGATTAAATGCATCCAAACCCCCGGGACTTAACGAAGCCATTAGTATCACTAGTCTCCTTAAATTAAGAAGGGCAAAGTTATAACCACAATGAATTTTTTAGGAATTTTAGTATATAATCACAGTACATTCAATAGATGACTGACATGAATAATATTTTAGCTTATTAAAACAACCTGCAACAAACACGATATGTTGCTTTTTATGATAATAAATATTTTGTTCACTTTCTAGGTGAATACCACCTAATTTTAAAGTAGTAGTGTACTTTGGTGGCTAACTGGTTTTGAGTCATTCTATTGGGTAGGATTACTGTTTCAAACAATATAGTCATAAAAATTGAATATAGTACGCTCTCACTATTCATAGCATCAAATATTTTTATATATTTTCATATTTTAAAATATTTTTATGAGTATTATAATTAATAAACAACATTATTTATTTAATTAATGTCCATAAATTTCACATTGGAATTTAATCAACATAATTTGTACATATATTTCTTATTTATTTACTTAACAATTTAATAAATTATTAATATTCATGAATTGTATAGGTATCAAATCATTATAAAAAACGTTGCATATTCTAGGAATTCCTTAGTAGTTTCATAATAAACATTGACTTCTTACTCCTATATAGTAATTTTTATAAAAATGTAAGAAATATTCCGTAAATGGTGTGTTTAGGGAATGTAAATTAACATGTATTTAACGCTGCTTTTTCATGCTTCACTATTCTACTGTACAGATTTTTTACTACTAAGATGAATTTCATATATGTATGTATTATTTTGAACGGACAATCATTTTACAATATTTATTTTATGATATTTAACACAACAATATTTATTTATTTATTTACTTAATTGACACCAATTTTAATATTTACATTCAATAATAAGAATTAGTTTTGTAAGCGCATAAATTTTATTATAAGTAGGGTCATGTACTGCTACAATATATTCCGTAGTCCTGTATAAGCGTTAGATTACACTTTTTGTTAAGAAACTATTAATAAACGCAATATTTGCAACACTTCTCATAAGACTAACCAAGACTAGTAGAACACAAAGTATTCGTATACAATTTTTTAGTACGTTGTTATTTATTATTTATTATTTTTTAGTGTTATTTTTTAGTGTCAGTTATTTGTAAGAAGTAAACACTTAGAAATCATGGCAATCACGGGGGAATGCAAACATCTAAAGAACTTAGACAAGTATTCATTTCAACCCTAGGGATTTTTAAATGCAGTTTTTATTTTGTACACTGTTTAGATTATTGCTGCACAATACCAACGATTGAAAAAGAAAAGTTTTTGTAAGCGTGCTTCAGTGTTCTTTTGGTCAAAACACGTTTACTGTATGTATTAATTTTGAATACCGTAAATGCGATGTTGCTTTAAACAATTTAAACAAAAAGCAAAGCTTTGCATTTTGAATTGGTATAATCTGTTTTGTACGTAGTTTTAATTGAATAATTGGCTTAAAAGCCTGTATATAAGCACACAAAGTTTTCTAGGTGGGTTATCTTGATAAAGCCCGTCATGGTAACGGGTGAAAGCGCTTGATTTACTTTGGTCTTCATATGGATTTATCTGTGTTTTGATTCTATCATCTGTTCGTGCATCTTTTGAATTATTGGTAAAGTAATAAAAGAACGTTTGTTTTCAAACTGAGGCGTATTTGTTCCAGTTAAAGAAGAGTTTATTGGGCTTCAGTGCTTGTGCATACTTTATTCAAAAATAAGTAATGTTTTTCATAATGAGGTACAACTGAGACATATGCTCCCTATGCATTTCTAAATTGCTATGATTCTTATGTAACTTTATCTGCATTTGCCTTCTGCATAGGTCATGGCTAAAAATGGTCTTTTGCCAGTCAACAACGCAGTTATCACATTCAAATATATACACAAGCACACATCTATCTATACACGTCTAAGCAAAAAATTACACAAAATAATATCACAAACCAGGCACATGGGAAAAAGGTATTTCACAAAACCATTAAAAAAAAAAAAAAAACACAATAAGCCAGAACTCTAGTGTGATAAAAAAACATTTTATTTTATTTCCTTGTGCAAATGGAAAAAAACATATATATTTATTGACAATTGATTGAACATTCCAATTCTTGAATGGGAACTGGACAGAACTTAGTTTGCGACAGGTGATGTATCTGTGTGGCCTTGTAAAGTAAGGAGTGAATCTGAGGGGTCTTACTGGGGAGTGATCACTCAGAGAGTTTGGGAGGGTTTTGGAGTTACATTTGTGGGGGTCAGAGACATGTATCCAGTCTAAAGAGTGCTTGGGATATTAGGATTGTTAATGTGGGTTGGTTCAGCTGATTGATTGTACTTTTTTTTCTGTTCAAGACTTGGGTACAGTGGGGTTCTGGGAATTTGCCCTTTCCCCACTGTAGTGCAATCTTGGTGTTTGGTACATATATATAGTTAACAGGGGGTGTGGGTTACACAACACATTTATTCTTTTTGCCTGATCTCCAATATGCTGCTGATCAACCAGTTGTGTATCATCAGTTGCCTTTCAACATAGCGAATTCTGAACACATGAATATACAGTGATATGTATGCAAGTCTGTATGTATATATATGTATATGTATGTATGTATGTATAATATATATATTTATATATATATATATATATATCTATATATATATATATATATATATATTTATATATATACACATACACACATTCATTTTTTAACATTTGTTGGCCGGGATTGTCCGACTGAGCTGTATTAGCACTTTTTCAGCGAAGGCCTGGGGAGAAAAGCTCCACAAACATTACAGTAAGATTAACCATTTTAAAGAAATTTAAAATATTTACAGTACATGTCAGTAAATAAAGCAGTGTAGCAAAATAATACAATTATAAGAAATGAAGAGAAAAAAATCCACATGTAATTCCTGTTAATAGTGAGAGATGATACATGTGTATTTTGAATAGACATATTAGGAGATTACCATTCATGGTAAATGGTAAGAAGAAAGAAAGAAGAAAGATAAAGAGGGCTTAAAATAGCAGAGAGGTTATGAAAGTAGTGATGAATAGTTAGGCTAAGATGGCCACAAAACTAAAAAATGGGTTGTTTGGCTTGAAAAACCACAAAAATACAAAATTGCCAAAAACTGCTGGAGCCACGGATGTCGGAAACAGTATTTTATTGAATTCGCTAAAAACACATTAATGCTTTATACCAAAATTGCATTTTCGTCTAAGCAAACCGACCATCAGATACTCTCCCTAAAACAAACCAACCTTTTATAAATTATTCAAAGTTCCTAATCCAATCAAAAACAACTAATTAATTATAAGGTAATAGATGTACTTTTTATTATTACCAGCAGATGGCAGGCTACACTTATACAAATGGTCCTTTCTTTTTAAAGCAATTTTTAAACATTAAAAATGGATTTTCGTAAAACTTATTTATATTGTTTATATATTTTTTACATAAAATGTCTTAAAATGTTTTTTTAAATGTTGGTATTGTGGCTATTTATTGGTTAAAATAAGTTTTAGAACTTTCAAAGTTGGCATTGCTGAATGTATACAGGAAAAGAATACAATGAATTTTTAATTAATTAGTTGTTTTTGATTGGATTAGGAACTTTGAATAATTTATAAAAGGTTGGTTTGTTTTAGGGAGAGTATCTGATGAAGTCGGTTTGCTTAGACGAAAACACAATTTTGGTATAAAGCGTCAATGTGTTTTTAGCGGTGTTTTTAGTGAATTCAATAAAATACTGTTTCCGACATCCGTGGCTCCAGCAGTTTTTGGCAATTTTGTATTTTTGTTGGCTAAGATGGCATAGTAGGTGGAATGAGTACTATTTTAGGGATTGTAGAGAAGGATTAAGAAGGGTGGGAACATTGACATTGACAGGACCAGTGACTTTTTAAATCTGTTTTTAATTGTTTTAAGTTGATTGAGGGAGCTAATTTCTAATGGAAACCTGTTCCAAGAAATGGTAGGTAGGGTGGTAACCATAGAGGTTGCTACCCATTTTGCATTTGGGTTTATAGATCTAAAGAAGGTGTTGGTTGCAGATGCGTAGAGATCTGGTGGGAGAATAATGAGAGACACGTGGAGATAAGCTGGGGCTGTAGGAAGGCTGGTACAGTATGGAGTGAATAATCAGGAGCTGTGAGAGAAGAAGCTGGTGAGGTAATTCTAGCCAGTTAAGTATTTTAGTGAGAGGCAGTGGTATTAATTTATATGTTCAGTTTGCAGCAAATCTAGCTACTTTGTTATATGCTGATTCAAGTTTAGTAAGGAGAGAGGAGTTGAGGTTTGCCCAGATTTGAGAGCTATACATTAGATTGGGTAGGAGGTAAGTATGAGAGAGGGTTACTTTTGCTTTGTTATACAGTAGGCTAAGTTTTACGTGAGTCTTCTGAATACAGTTATTAACATGTAGGTTAAACTTAACTTGATATTTTATAATGACACCCAAGAGTTTTGTGATGGTTTCCACTTTGATGAGAGTGTTATTGTGAGATTGAACAGCGAAGGTATGTTTAACATGGTGACATTTTTAGGTAGGGAAAGTAGGAGTTTTGTTTTCTTAGGATTCAGAATAAGCAGATTTTTTTGAGAGCCAGGTTTCTACCAAGTTAAAGGATGCCTGGGTGGTAGATAAGAGTTCTGAGGGGGTGTCAGCAATGGTGATGACTGTAGAGTCATCAGCATATTGTACCAGGGATGATTGGGAGCAGGAAGTATAGAGTTGACTGGTAAAGATACTGAAAAGTAAACAACCAAGAACAGAGCCTTGTGGGACACCCATTTTAACAGAGAGCGAAGGGGAGAGAGCAGAATACTATTTAACTGATGGCAGTCGGTCAGTGAGACAGCTGGAAAACTAGGCAACACCAGAAGTAGAGAAATTAAGGTTAGACAGTTTAGATAGTAGAAGTGAGTGAAACATAGTGTCAAAGGCTTTTGAAAGGTCTAAGAAAAGGCAAGAGACAAGTCTGTTGTTATCTCTGGCTAGAGAAACAGTGTTAAGGAAGGATATAAGGGCAGTAGTAGTAGTAGTACAGTGTTTAGGGTGAAAATTGTGTTGTGTGGGTGTGAGTAGGTTTTCCTGTTCTAGGTAGTACACGACTTGTTTATGTACGCATTTTTCCAATACTTTTGAGAGGGTGTGAATAGAATGGTGATAGGTCTAAAGTTAGTGATTTCAGTGGAGTTACCTCCTTTATGTATAGGCAGAGTGTAAAATTCTTTCCAGATAGAAGGCATCTTTGAATCAGTGATAGAGCGATTTATCACGATAGACACAGGGAAGGCATGCGAGTCAGCAGCTAACTGTAAGAAATAGGAAGGAATTTTGTCTAGTTCGGAGAGTAGAGATTTAATGTAGTTAGTAGGAACAGGTCTAAGGGACAAAGTATTAGAAGAATTTGCAGTTGAAGAGGATTCAGATGAGTTAGTAGCCCAGCTGTTGCTAGAAGTTGTGATGTTAGTGGAAGAGGGGTCCAGAAGGAACATTTTTTGACATGGATTCTATGAAGTGATTATTAAAGATAGCAGCAGCTTCTTCAGTTGTCTTGTTGGGGCAAGGATAAGGAGAAGAAGGGTTCCCGGGGTGCACTATTTAGTTAAGAAAGTTCCAGAATTTATTTGGATAGAGTCTATGAGCCATAGGAAGGTTAACATAGAATTCTTTATCCTTAATAATGTGTTTTTTTCTCAGATTTCTGAGTTCTTTGTAAATCTGTGGGTAGCTTTGTTTTCAAAAAGCCAAACAGTTGCAGAACAAAGCTTAGTTCATAAAACCAAGACTGGATGTAGTATGAAACAAACCAAGTAATGCTTATACTGAACAAGTGTTTAATAAAACAAAGCTTTCAGGTCAAAAAACCTTTCAACAGTGTATAAAATACTAACACATACTAACCATTTTTATATACTATCAAAAATCACACCGCCATTAATTATTCAATTAAACAATCAATCCTAGTTAAAAACGATATTTGCAGAAGCACAGAACTCTATTTCAAACACATTTGTTTATACCTTAGTACAGGTTTTAAGGAAACAGTCTGGTTTAAACCTGGTAATACATAAGCACAAAGGCATATTATCCATTGGTATTCCTTCATCTCAAGCTTGTTAAGATCTCCCCTTCATATATCCTTACCTACTCTATCACCCTAAAAGAGAATTTATGTGCATTTCCATATGTACTGATATGCTTAGCCAAAAAAATAGTGTCAATATTTCTTCTTATTTCTGAATGGTGCTCAGTTATTCTTTCTTCAGTTTTCTGGTAGATTTCCCAACATAAAATGCCTAACATATATTACAGGTAGCCACGTATATTATATTCATTGTAACACATGTTGCTAAGCCAGAAAATATATAATTCTTCCTGGTTACTGGGTGCTGAAAAGTATTATTTTTATTAATGACTTCACAACAGCTACAACTGTAGCAAGGAAAGGTACCCGATTTAGCTGCTGTTACCCCCCCCCCCATTCTTGGCACACGTCTTTATAACATAACTTCTGCTTTAAACTCTGACCGTTTCTGTATGAGAATCTGGGTTTCATGCCAACTATGGGACATAATTCAGGTAGAGATGTTAATATACACCAGTTATTATTAATAATGCCTCTTACCTCAGAAGTAGCTCTATTAAAAGCTGTAACAAAACTTAGCTTACCTACATCCAAGTTGGTCTCCTTAGTTATAAAAAGGTACTTCAGTTGTGTTCCTAGAGAAATAAGGTTTAGTACTATCATCCCTACAGCTCAAGACATATTCAATTTCCATATTCAGGGACTCCCTATTATAGCCCCTCTCCATAAATTCGTCTTTCAGTTCCTGCATTTGTTTCTTACATTCTTCTATAGGAGTATTAAGTCTACTAATTCTAATAAACTGAGCTTTTGTGACACTTAAACACGTGGTACATGCATACTGTTTCGAGGGAGAAATGTATTCCCATGTGTAGGTTCTTTATAAACAGTAGTTTGAATTTCAGTACCATCAAACAAAATTCTCACATCCAAAAAGTTAATGCTAGTATCTGAACAGGTCATAGAAAAATGTAAAAATTCAGTGCTGTTGTTAAAATAGTTTAAAAACCATGTTTTCCACATCCTACCTCTAGATTTCATTGGGATGCGAGTAGCGTTTGTTAGCCAGGGGGATATGTCTGATTTTATACGGATTGAGCAAAGAGGTGCAAGGCTGTTGAGAATATTAAGGAAGGTAGAACTGAATGAGTGGACTGCATCATCGAGGGAGTCGGGTTAGAGAAGTCCAATTAATTCTAGAAAGAAGGGGTTCAAACGTCTCTGGACAGAAGTTAGTTTGCGACAGGTGATGT
>NC_056732.1:1596926528-1596929028 GCF_019279795.1 Protopterus annectens | reverse complement strand
ACCAGGGTGGCAACATAAATCAACAGAGGGACAGAAGATGGGGAGGGCACCCCAAGGAAATTTACCAACAACCTCTCAACAGACATCAAAATCATTATATAAGGGACTAAACAGCATCAACAAAGACATTAGCTGATGTTCCTTATATCAGGTTGGGGGAAATTGACATTTGTGGTAGTGACACACCATATACAGCTATAGATGAAGAAAAGAGACTAAGTAATAACAACAAAGTGGTAGGGGAAAATGAGATAGGTCACTCTCATATTTTGCCATGCTCACATATTTTGTCATGTGATAATATCTTCAAAGAAGGTGCAGTAAATACATACAAAAATTTTAATATTTATAATTACACAGACATTTCATTAAACATTACTTATTAAACTTTTTTCAAAAGGGATGAAATTTATTCCAACTACAAAATTCAAATTAGTGGACAGTCTCACTGAGTTTAAAAAATATATTCGTAAATTAAATTTAGCCATCACTTTCAACAACAAAGATTGTCAAATAAAGACGAAGAGAAAACAAGCTATTCTAAGGAAGAAAAGTACTTTCATGCCTTCCATGCATCCCACCGTATTGGTTTATGATAAATCAGTATCTAGACAATTCTATCAATTACAGAATCAACTCAAAGGGGTCAAAATAAAATATAATTTGCCAGATGATGAATACAAACTTTTGCAAGAACTTAGGAGGGACAAAAACATCAGAATTATGAAACCCGACAAAGGGGGAGGAATTGTCTTCTATGATACTACAGCATATACATCTAAAATTCATTAATTATTGTACAACTCTGGTAATTATGAGATAGTTTCATTAAATGAAATAAACATTGCATACAGGCGTATAGATTTACATATAGAAGAGTTTCTTATTGACCAAAGGATCACAACGGAAATATAGAACTATTTAAAGGTGGAATACCCAGTCTTAGCTTCTATAGTGGGTATACCAAAAGTACACAAATGTCCTGAAAACCCACCATTTAGACCTATAATATCTGGAAGCAGATCTAAAACTTTCCCATTAGGTACAGCAATTGATAGTTTTCTTAAACATATTTATGAGAGAGTGCCACATCTAGTCAAAGATTCGTGGGAATTTTTAAAAAATTATCCAATTAATAAGTGGCATAGTAACATTCTATTTGTCACTGTGGATGTTATAGACTTATTTTCCTGTATTCCTAAAGATATTGGATTGGAGGCTTTTGCATATAGTATTCGCAAGTATAGCGGACTTGTTTGGGACAAGGTGTGTTTGATTATTGAATTAATGTCCATCGTTTTGGAACATAATTACATAGAAGATGAAGAAGAATACTTCAGGCAAACCAAAGGTGTAGCTATGGGAGCGGCATGCGCTCCTATCTACGCCAATTTGGTTATGCTTGAATGGGAGGAAACTAAGTTGTTTACTAGTGATTTTTACAAATACATCAGGTACTATTCTCGATACCTGGATGATATTTATATATTATGGGACGGTGATAAGGAGACATTAGCCCAATTTGTTCAATTCTTGAACACCAGTAGTCAATTTTTGAAGTTTACCTACTCAGACAGTAATGAAGGACTTCCGTATCTGGATACATATATTTCTAAAGGTGATGGTTGTTTCAAATCTAGATTACACAGGAAGAATACATTTTCTAACAGCTATTTAGAATTTTCAAGTAATCACCAGAGAAAACAATTTGTTAATATATTTAAGGGTCAAATTATACGGGCCATAAGAATGACATCTGAGTATTCTGAGATGCTAGAAGAAGTTAATTTTATAATTTCATTATTTAAAGATAGAGGTTATGACACAAATATGATGCACCGTATAAGTAAAACTATAATAGGAGAATGGGGAAACAAATATACACCCCTATTGGGACATAAAATAAATATGGGTAACCATAATAGTGTACAGCAGGTACAAGACACCACACACTTCCTACTACCGATTACGGAAGAGCTTGTGTCTTAGAATATGGCCCACAAATAGGCAAAATTAAGAGGATTATAATTAATAATTGGAAAATTATAATGACAGATCAAGATATTGTCAAGATTTTGGGACCACAACCCGCCTTTGTAAATAAAATGGGTCATAACATAAAAAGCTATCTGGAAGGAGGAAAAATAAGCAAACATCTGACCTATAGGAAGACCAGTAAATGTGGAAATTGTAAACAATGTCATGCTATTTCAGATGAAAGCAGTGTCATCTTGGATAACATTCATAAGACACATATAAGATTTGTTAGTGGGAATTGCAATACTAGATGGGTTGTTTACTTGGCTAAATGCACAGCCTGTTCCGGATTTTACATAGGTAAAACGGAAAGAAAGCTGAGCAAACATATATATGCCCATCTATATAGCATTAGGGCAAAAGATGAGAAAAATGCTTTGTACAAACATGTCAAAAAATATGGACATACCCACGCATTTAAATTTGCTATTCTTGAAAATATTTTATTAGAATCTAGAGGGGG